>NC_087206.1:66834118-66841618 GCF_015104395.2 Macrobrachium nipponense | reverse complement strand
TGTGAGTCCAAAAGTAATCAAACTCATTTCTTCACAAGAAATTTAAAAAATGCTTATAATTCCTAATCATTCATGTTAAGTTCCTTATTGTTTCATGTATGTTTTATATGTATTATATATTTTTCTTTTCTCGTTGACGTATATTGAAAGGAACTATTTGACCCTGCCATATCAGAACAAGACAAAAAATGCATCTTTTTCTCGTCAGTGAAAATGTTTGGCTCTCCACTTCCGACTGCTCGAACTTCCAAATGCCACGTCCAGAGATGAATTGTCAATAAAGCTGAAGAGTTTGGAAGTTCAACGACGACACCAGAGTAGTCTCGGATGGTGATACCAGTTTTCTTGACTTTTTTGTGCAAGTCGAAAAGTTCCTAAATAAGTAAACGGTGTTTCACGAGAGTAAACCGACAGACAATCCGCAAGCTTCAGAAATGAAGTCCGAGAGACGCTTCTTTTGTTTCTGCTCTGCTTCTCTCGGTCTCTCAGGGACCCCTACTGTCTTTTTTTTAGTTGAAATGATACCGTGTTTTTAATTGCAGTGAATTGGAGATAACGTCTTCTGTTTTACAGTCCCTACTAGTCTGTTTTGTTTCCTGGCATGGCACTTCTATGTTGCATGGAACCAGTGGTAGTCGCAACGGACCAACGGTTTTAACATGACCTCCGAACCACGTCGAAGTGAACTTCTATCACCAGAAATACACATCTCTCACTCCTCAATGGGAATGCCCGATAATCTGAACTCGCGGCCACCGAGTGGCACGCCAACACCATACCGACCACCACCGAGGCGCTTCTTACCTGGTCTGTTGAAAGATTTTTCTGAGTTTTGCAATGGAATCCATAGTTTCCTTGAGACTTGCCTCAGTTCGCTCATAACAAACTGCAAGAAAAATCTTTTATAGTGCAAACAATGATCAAACTGCGATTTTTTAACTGCTTCACTGAGGACCCAGGATGATTGAAACTGTGTACACCTACATTTCATCTTTGTGAACTCACACAAAATCTGGACAACAATATTGGGGTGCTTCATATTGGCAAGTCATTGTCTACAGGGCATCGCCGTAAGTATCAGTTAAATACCTCCATTCCATAACAGTTTGTTTGGATAAAAGCGCACTTAAAAGAATTTTCTTTAAAAGTTTTTACAACGAATGAATAAACAGTGGATCGTTTAATCAGAACACGTATACAAATCACGAGAGACGAAGTGTAACCGAGCATCACTCGATGGACCGATCAGCCACTTGATGTACTACCACAGAAAAATACACTTATAGACCTAGAAGATTTATGTAGTTGAGGCAATTCCCCACAATCAGGAATATTACTGGACAATAAGTGACCCAGCAAGGAGCCCAGACTTTTATTACGAAACTGAAACGATGCAGTTTGGATGTCGCGCACATACAACGGCGCAGTGCACCTCACGAGGCTGAGTTGCGAACAGGTGTGGGCAGATAAAACGGCAGAAAGCACAGGACGAGCTAACGATAATGCGACCTGAAGTTGTTCCTTAGATTATTGTCTTCATCTCAAAGAAGTTTCTCCTACATGCCTTCAATCACCCTCAGATAACTTGATACTCCACACCCTCCTCGGAAGCTATCACCTTAAAAGCCCTATTCTATTTCGGAATACAAGAGAGAGAGAGAGAGACAGAGAGATGACAGAAGACAGAGAGAGCGTAAGTCATGATTCATGGTAATTCTGGATGGCTAAGGGAGAGTTAGTTACATGAAAACCTTGGTGGTTTTAAAGCTTGTTTTTACGATGACTTCGTTTGTTGTCGGGGCCATTCAAGAGCAGGAGTTCGTGTTGTCCAGTCCTGCTACAAGGTTTAGAGAGAGAGAGAGAGAGAGCGAGAAGAGAGAGAGGAGAGTTGAGTTTGTTTGTTGTGTTTTTACGCTGCACGAAACAGTGGTTATTCAGCCCAAACGGGAACCAACGCCTTGACGTGAAAACTTCCGAACCACGTCGAGAGTGAACTTCTATCACCATAATTACACATCTTCTAAACTCTTAATGGAATGGCCGAAGAATCGAACTCGCGGCCACCGAGGTGCAGGCCACGACTTACCGATCCCGCCCTGGGCGCTAAGAGATGGAGAGAGGGAGTTTCCAAGTTTCACATCACAACAACTCAGTGGACATGGGTTCAACGCCCTTCCAAGACACAGAATCGTCCGTTTTACGAAAGAATAAATCACATCACCATCTGATACAACAATACCACTGAGCTGGTTACCGTCTCCGCTGGGGCTGGCCCGAAGGATTAGATATTTATAACGTGGCCTAGGAACCAGTTGGTACCTACCAACGGGTTCCTACAGGTTATTGGGGATCGCGCACCTAATTATATCGAAAATTAGTTTCTAATGGTTTTTGTTGTTGCTATTGAAATAATCATTAACTAAGCAAAATTTTACTGCTAGTAAGTTTTATTGAAAGAAAGTAATGTTCTATTATTCCTATCCATGGGGCGGGGTGAGTTGGGGGGCACGTGACCATGTCCCGCCCCCCCCAATCTCCCCCCCCCCCTTCAATCTGCTAAGAATACGATTCGTTCGTACCACGCCCACCAGGGCAACAGCTGCGAGCGCTATAAGACGCGGCTGCTCAACATCTAAATTTGCATAATACCGGAGATATTTTCGGCATCCGGGCTGTGGTTCTATTGAAGGTAAATGTGCGATGAAATGTTACATAATAAAAAAAAGGAAAAAATTAGGTAAAGAATTAATATTCCAGGAGTACTATGTCCGGGAGATAGCATCTATCATATTGCTAATGCCACGCTAACATATTTAAGCTTGCGTATTTAAAACACGTGTGTCAAATATATATATATATATATATATATATATATTATATATATATATTATATATATATATATCTACTCTATATTACATATACATATACATATATATATATATATATATATATATATATATATATAATATAATATAATATAATCATATATATATATATATATATATATATATATCTATATATATATATATATATATATATATATATATGGACACGTGGTCCTAAATTACGCAAGCTTAAATATGTTACCGTAGCATTAAGTACTGTGATATATGTTATCTCTTGAACATAGCTCTCCTGTAATATTATCTACTAGAATATATATATAAATATATTATATTATATATATAATATATATATATAGATATTTTAAATAGATATATATAATTATATATAGTATATATATATATATATATATATATATATATACTATATACATATATAGCCTGATAGATTATTTTTGATATTATTATTTTTTTTTTTTTTTTTGCTCTATCACAGTCCCTCCAATTCGACTGGGTGGTATTAATAGTGTGGGGTTCCGGGTTGCATCCTGCCTCCTTAGGAGTCCATCACTTTTTCTTACTCTGTGCGCGTTTCTAGGATCACACTCCTGTGCATGAGTCCTAGAGCTACTCAGGCTTCTAGTTTTTTCTAGATTCCTTTTCAATGGATCTTGGGAATCGTGCCTAGTGCTCCTATGATTATGGATACGATTTCCACTGGCATATTCCATTCCTTCTTATTTCTATTTTCAGAATCTTGATACTTCTCATTTTTTCCTTCTCTTCTCTTCAACTCTGGTGTCCATGTGTATGCGACATCAATGATGAATACTTTCTTCTTGATTTTGTCAATCAACGTCACGTCCCTGGCTATTTGCACGTATCACCCTAACCGTTCGGATCCATAGTCCCCCAGAGGATCTTTGCCTGATCGGTTTCTATCACACTCCCTCGTTGGTGCCGTACCACTATATTACTGCAGAGGTAGCTGATGTTTCTGCTCAGGCTATAGTGGGAGTGGCTTTGGACACTGAATCATGCCTCTTTTTGTACTGGGTTCGTGCAAGTGCCGAGCATTCGCTTGCCATGTGGTTTTGGTTTATTTTTGATTGCACTTCCTATAATATGGGAGAGATGTTATTTCCGTCTAATCGTTCTTTTGAACATATCTGGTTCGTAGGGCCTGATCTTGTGCCGCTGTTATCATTCCTTCAGTTTCCTTCTTTAGCCTCTCCCCTCTGTAAGCCATGCCATGTTACATCGCTGCTTAGTTCTTTAGTCTGTCATCCTGCATTGTCCCGGTGCATTGGTTTGTGTGCCAGTCCCTGTTTTTCTGTTTGTCATTTCTCCTGCCCTCTTTATATTTCTGGGTCTTCGTCTACTTTTTATTAGTCCCCTTCTTCCATGCACTCTTTAGCCATTCGTCTTCACTGGTTTTCAGATATTGCCCCAGTGCTCTGTTCTCGATGTTGATGCAGTCCTCTATACTTAGTAGTCCTCTCCCTCCTTCTTTCGTGTTTTATGTAATAGTCTGTCCGTATTTGCTCTTGGTGTATTCTTTGTGTATGGTCATTGTTTCCTGGTTTTCCTGATCTATGCTGCTAGTTCTGCTTCGTCCCATTCCACTATTCCTGCGTCTGTATCTGATTACTGGCACTGCCCATGTGTTTATGGCTTTAAAGTCTCTGCATATATTCTTTCCTGATCGTGTCCTTAATCTCTTGGTGTTTTTGTATATCCCCTCCTTCCATTATTTCCCCAGGTATTTTATCCTGTCTCATCTATGTGTTTGATGTTGCTCCATCTGGTAGCTTTCTCTCCCTTCAGTTCTCGTTACTTTGCCTTTTTGATGTTGACTAAGGTGCATTTTTCTATTCAAACTAATCCTGAAATGTCCCCAGATACAATCCGCTTACAGTCTGGATTAGGGAATCTATCCTGATGCTCGACCATACAGCTTGAATGTCGTCCATAAACATCAGATGGTTGTTCTGTTGCCTCTTTCTTGAGTGTACCCGGCATCCATCTTCTGTAGTGTTTTTGTCATGGAATCATTGCTACTACGAAGAGTCGTGGGGACAGTGAGTCGCCCTGTAAATCCCTCTTCTTTTTTGAATATTAACCTCTGCTAGTCTTATCCAGAGCTTGTAAGTATTGTATTCCAGTTGCGTCTTGCATTTTTGAGGAAGCTGATGTGTTTTTCTCGCCCCATATATTTTCAGGCTATCATTTAGCATGTGTGCGGTATCATGTCGAAGGCTTCTTATACGTCTGTCCATGCCATGCTCAGTTGGTTTTCCTTCTCCTACGGGTCTCCATTAGCATTTTGTCTATCAGGGCTGTCTTTTTAATTATTATTATTATTATTATTATTATTTATTATTATTATTTATTATTATTATTATTATTATTATTCAGAACGAAACCTATCCATATGTAACAAGCTCCAAGGGCTCTGATTTGAACTTCAACCTTCCAAAGAACATGGTGTTCATCAGAAACAATAAGAGGGAGTAAAGGAAATACAGAGGAAAGAAGATATCTCCTTATTGATATAAAAAAATAAAAATTATAAATAGATAAAACTGCATCAAATGCAAGAAAAATATGTTGGGTTTAGTGATTATAGCAATTCTTTGGACTTTTGATGTTCCAACTGCACGATATCTCAAGGAAAATTTTCCACATTCCCAACAGTGCGGGGAATATAGACCTCTGGAGATGAGGAATTCTACAGAGAGGCCAAATTACTGCTACCGGTGATGCTGCCTGTGTCGGCAAATCGGGTTGCTATCGGCTTGGAAAGGGATCTGAGATCACTGTGACTGTGGAAAGAGCTCTGTTGAAACATAGCATATAAAAGTTGACGACAACAGACATTTGTCGATGGGTCCAAAGTCAAGCTGTTAACACATTAGGAAACAGAAACCTACCACCACGAACCGCCATCTAAAAAAGAGCCTAAATCTCCTACAGAAGCAGCTATCCATACCAGAGAACAGCATTCTAGTTATGTTGTATGGTGTTTTTACGTGCATGGACCAGTGTTATCCAGTAACGAACCAACCCTTTACTTGACTTCCGAACCTACGTCGAGAGTGGGCCTTCAATCAACAGAAATACACATCCTAACCCTTTAGTGGAATGCCCGAAATCAACACTCGCGGCCACCGAGGTGAGAGGCCAAGCCCATTCCGACCCCGCCACTAAGGCCTTAACATTATTCTAGTAAAGGATCTACAAATGACCTAAAACAGGCTGTATTAATATCACCAAGTTTATAATACTTTATATATATATAGGTATAGATATATATATATATATATATATAATATGATATACTATTATATATTATATAATATATACTATTATATAATATATAATATAGATGATATATAATATATGATATATATATATATATATATATAGATATATATATGTAATATATATATATATAATATATATTATATATATATATATATAATAATATATATAATATATTAAATCTTTCATACCCTACCTACATTCATGCGGCATTGCTACACTTTCATTGAAAGGTTACTCAAAGTCACTACTTGGTAAAGTTACTCTTGTAATAGTTAAGCCTCAACTCATTCACTGAGTCATCCATCTGAACTGGAGGAAGAGTTAAGTATATCTTAGTTTAACCAGACCCGATCCGATTAACACTCTCCCTAGGGCTGGCCCGAAGGATTATATACTTTCTACGTGGCTAGGAACCAACTGGTTACCTAGCAACGGAACTTATATACAGCTTAATTGTAGGATTCGGACCACATTTATATCGAGAATACATTTCTAATCACCAGAAATAAATTCCTGTGGTATATGATTCCACGTTGGCAGTGGGGAAAAAAAAATCGATCGCGACTACCGAATCGGCAGGCAAGCACGCAACTGTAATCACTTGTCCAACGAGGAGCAACTACCTGAAGG
Organism: Macrobrachium nipponense; assembly: GCF_015104395.2. NCBI lineage: Eukaryota > Metazoa > Arthropoda > Malacostraca > Decapoda > Palaemonidae > Macrobrachium > Macrobrachium nipponense. The sequence continues at coordinate 66,834,817 of NC_087206.1, read as the reverse complement.
GGGAGGAAAGCGGAGAGGGGAATCTACACGAGATCCTTAGATAACATTGTTTTCGTGTTGAATACATATACATACATACATACACACACCCATACACACACACACGCACCAAATTATATATATATATATATATATATATATATTATATATATAGTATATATATATATATATGATATATATATGTATATATATGTAATATATATTTAAAATATATCTGTATATATATGTTATGTATATATATATATATATATTAATAAATATATATATATTAGTTATATATATATATGAAGATATAAAAGGCCTCACTCATTAAAACACTATATGATGTTGCAACCATATATTTCAGCCTCCCTTCTGTGCTCCTGATCACTGGTAAACATATATATATATATATATATATATAATATATTATATATATATATATATATATATATATATATATCTTTATTACTTGGATGTCCGTATAATAGGTTCTCAAGACGGCAGTTGCAAAGAAAGCTGTTGCACGGGATCCGGCGACACTGACGCGTAGCGGGGTTCCACCTCTCCCAGTCCCCCCTCCCCCCCCCCCCCCCCCCCAACCCTGCCGGCTGGTCTGCAACACTCAGCCTTGGCTTGGCAGCCGATAAAGATGGAGCTCCCACTCGTTTCTCCTGCCAGGTGCAAATTACGTTCTGTGATTCGTTTTTTGTGTGCAAA
>NC_087206.1:66811618-66829118 GCF_015104395.2 Macrobrachium nipponense | reverse complement strand
ATATATATATATATACATATATATATATATCATATATATATATATATATATATATATATATATATATAGATATATATATATATATATATATATATATATTAAGCACGTTGAACGGCAACAAATAATCTGCCTTTCTTTCATAGTCACTTATTTCGATATGGAGAAAGTGATTACGTCCGCAAATAAATACTGAATACGTCACGGCGGAGGAATTAGGGACAGACAATCAACAACTGCCCAAAAATTTACGAAGATAGACGGACACGCCCATAGGTCGTTAAGATCGTCGTCAATTACAGCCATTACTGCTCGTGAGGAAGAAAAACGGCGAAAAAGGGAGGAAAAGGCCGGTTTTTATATAAGAAGAGCCGTAGATAGTTCACGGAAGTTATCCCTAAGGGAGCCAAGTTCGGAGGCAGACTACTAACACCATCTGACCTGAAGGGTTATTGTTCAGTAACACGACAGGAGGAGGAGCTGTCTCCCAGATACAGAGTCAAACACACACGATTGTGTACATATTGTGACATTTATTGTCTGTTTGTTTGTATAGTGTTTTTACGTTGCATGGAACCAGCGGTTATTCAGCAACGGGACCAACGGCTTTACGTGACTTCCGAACCACGTCGAGAGTGAACTTCTATCACCAGAAATACACATCTCTCAAACCTAAATGGAATGTCCGAGAATCGAACTCGCGGCCACCGAGGTGGTACGCCTACAACATATCCGACCACACCACTGAGGCGCTCAATTCTACTTTGTGGTGAAAAAGTTGATTCAATTTGATCGTATAATATCAATGATATTGCTAATAAAATAAAACATATTGTCTACAAGTCCAGTATTTTACTTTTGGTAGAGGAACTGGAACAGCGCAATTTAATGCCTCTAAAGTTATCGGGCAAATAAGGAATGAAAAAAATGATAAACGTTTGATATCTTTAGAATCGACAGAGATTTAATAACCTTCCCAAAAATAAAATTATAGCAGATTTACATCACCCATGCATTTGATGTCTAGGCCAGTCCCTTACAAAGCTCCTGTTTGGCTGTGCATAAGCCAATCACAGGGCTGGAAACTCTCAGTCTTTCTCGGGAGTTCACAAAGGCAGGATGTATGATACCTTTCCTGAGGGATACGCCTTTTAAAAGTATTTCTCAGAAGAGGTGGAACATACATCCTGCCTATGTGAACTCTCTCGAGAGAGACCGAGTTTCCAGCCCCGTGAGTGGCTTATCAGCAGCCAACCAGGCGCGTCGTAAGGGGCTGGCCTAGACATCAGATTCACGGATGATGTGAATCTACTATAGTAACTTTTGCGCCAATCGACTGAAATCTACACAAGCACTCAAATAATTGTATTATTAGGTGAATAGTTTGCAAGTGCTATTGTACAATTACTGCCCTGTGTGTGAAAGGGCTCAGTCTGGTAACCCGAGTGAGAACAGCAGCAACTCGCTCATACAAAGCATCCTAAGGAGTGAAGCAAGAAGATTTAAATCGTGGGAAAGATGGGAAAATGAGGTCTTTGTCCCCTAAAGGGCTTAATCGCTGTATTGGCAAGAAGTCATCTGCAGATTTTGTCATTATTATATTTATTGCTGATATTTTACTTTTTCATTATTTCTGTGATTACTACCAAGTTAAAGTTCTTTTTTACTACATACAATTTTCGTATTTAGCCCTCTGGACCTGACTACTGTAACCCCCAAAGTTCTATAGTTGAAATTTAAGTTATATAATCTGTGCACTAACTGTTATAACTCTCAATGCATTTTTTTCTCACCAATATTATTACTGCTATTACCAGTACTATGATTACTATCTATTATGCTATCTCAGCTATTTTGTGGATAAGTGCCGAGTATTCATTTTTTTTTATGTTGTCTCATGTATCTAGATTTTGTATGTTACTGTCTGTATTTTGTATATTCCATGTATATGGGACTGAGCTGAAATAAAGGATATTATTACTATTATTATTATTATTATTATTATTATTATTATTATTATTATATGGAAATTATCCTCTCTCACCACCCCAACAGGACCGGAGAAACGCTCTACCAAGTTTCGGAGGAAAAGTTTTGGAACTCTGCGTAGAAGTTTAATTTTTGAACTGAAAATTACACCACGTTAGAATTTCACTGAATGACTTGCTCGACCCATAATCTTGCAATCCTTATTGAACAAGCAGTTCACTGTAGGGATAAAGACATATGAGTTTTGGCCATTGGTTTCATTATATTATATATTTCGGATAACTCTATCTTTTGTTTTTTTGTAAGATGTTTTACGTTGCATGGAATCAGTGGTTATTCAGCAGCAAACGGGACCAACGGTTTTACGTGACTTCGAACCACGTCGAGAGTGTTGAACTTCTATCACCAGAAATATACACCTCTGACCTCTCAATGGAATGCCTGAGAATCGAACTCGCGGCCACGAGGTGGCAGGCCAAGACCAAACCAAGCACGCCACTGAGGCACTCGTTAGAATTCATTGAATGACTTGCTCTATCGATAATCTTAAAAGCCTCATTGAACAATCAGTTCACTGTAGTGATAAAGATTTGTCAATTTTGGCCACTGGTCCAATATATTATATATTTCGAGTAACTGTATAAATATTCAAAGAACCGCCATTTAATAAGTATTTCAAATCATCTCTCAGTCTATATGAAGAAGATTTTATATTCTAAATCATCTAAGAACAAAATTAATGAGGAAAGAGAAAATCAAAAAACTTTGATATAATTCAAGATTGTTTTCGGCTTAATACATGGTATGAAAAGACTCATTCGTTTTTATTTTAAATTACAGGTCATGATCGGAATTAAAATTATTCATAAATGCTTGAACACTTAGAGTATTCAGAAAAAAAATTTAGTATTATCAATTTTTAATTATCAATGAAACACCAACTGCTACAGAATGAGTGAAATCGAGCGGTTTATTCGTCGTTAATATTTGTCATTATCTGCATCTTCGTTAGTAACGGTGCCGTGCATCGTGCAATTGGGCCCTATCTACAGTATCATAAGATCGATCATTCATAATGCAATTACTTCTCTGAACTACGCACGCGAGCGGAACAAACAATTTCCCAAATTAAAAGTTGCGAAAGTGGTACAAGAGAGATACGAGAAAGACGAAATTTCACTCTCACTGGAAATCATTTAATCATTCAGGAGTTTTTTGTTGTTTAGTCAGAGATACAAATCAATACTTGTAGTTTTGCCAAGTAGGTAACTGATTCCTGTTGTTTGTTTGTATGGCGTTTTTACGTTGCATGGAACCAGTGGTTATTCAGTATCGGGACCAACGGCTTTACGTGACTTCCGAACCACGTCGAGAGTGAACTACTATAACCAGAAACACACATCTCTGACCCCTCAGTGTTATGCCCGACATGTATCATAATTTTTACTTTCATACTGTTCTATCGCCTACGTTAACTTACACCTTACAATAACAATCCATCTCAAGTGTTGTATAGTAGACGGTGGTTACAACATATCAATATGCTAATTAGATAAGCAACTCCATGCAAAACAATAAAATAGCAAGAGATCACTCACACCATCAAACTGGAGTTAATCAAAAGTCGAGAATGGAATCGACCTCCAGTATCTTCAGACATAAGACGGAGCCAAGACAGATGCATCTGTATGGAATCCCCAAGATCACATCATCAGATTCAGGATACAGTTTTCTTATTTTGGGAATCTCTCTCTCTCTCTCTGAAACGAATTAGAAGCGAAACATCTCATTAGCATAAGAAGATTCCTTCACGGAATTAATTTACAAGTGGAAGTTCTTAGCATCCCTTGACATCAGACGCTTTGTCAAGAGAGGAATAATGATACTATTCTCATATTATGATTAAGCTTTGTTGCAGCGATCGTTCATTGAGCGATCTTAGTATTTCTAGGAATCTAAACGTTTCCTAAAGCTACGAGTTCGTATTTCATTTTCACATTTCATTCATTTCACAAATAAATAATGCTTTAATAAAGCAGTCACAAATTCCTCAATTAGAACAGCAGCAGTGAGTACGTAACCCGGGAACTTAATACACAAATGAATTACAAAGAAAATCAAGACTCAGATCAATCGTCACTGCTCTAGTTACTATAGTAGACTCACATCAACCGTGCAACTGATGTCTAGGCCAGTCCCTTATGACGCCCCTGATTGGCTGTTGATAAGCAAATCACAGGGCTGTAAACTCTCAGTCTCTCGAGATTTCACATAGGCAGGATGTAGTATGTTCCACCTCTCCTGAGGGATAAGTCTTTCAAAAGTATCCCCTAAAATAAAAGAGGCGGAACTACATCCTGCCTATGTGAACTCTCTCTCTCTCGAGAGACAGAGTTTCCAGCCCTGTGATTGGCTTATCAACAGCCAATCAGGAGCGTCGTATGGGACTGGCCTAGACATCAGATGCACGGTTGATGTGAATCTACTATAGCATACTCGTGTACTTGTAACGAAAACGAAAGAATGGGTCATTCTATTTTTTTAATTCTAATTTTCTGGGCGGAATTCTAGCCTCTAAAACGAGCCAAATTTTCAGGCGTGTGTAAACAGATCAGCGTTTTCAACAGTACAAAAAGTGTTAAAGTAGGAGCTAGTACTGCAAAAGATTGTATCCATTTCGTTGTATAAACGCCCGTCCACACCATCCAGCTTCGCCCGACGAACTTTGTTCGATGTGACGTCACAGGCGGGCAAAGTCAGAACCTTATCGGCTGTTTCTCCAATTCTGACGTCACATCGAACAGAATTCGTCGACCAAAGCTCGATCTGGATTTTTCGCTACTGAGTTGAGTTGAGGAAGACGACCGCTGGGAAGGCCAAGAGCGAGTTGGATAGACATAATTGTCAGAGATCTTGAAGATGAAATCCAGAACCTAGAGGAAGCGAAGGAAATAGCTCAGGAGAGAGACAGATGGAGAGGAACTGTATCAGCCTTATGCCAGTGGCCAGTGGCGCGAAGATAGAGTAAAGTAAAGTAAGTAAGAGTTAAGTTGAATATAGAATTTAGGCCAAAGGCCAAGCACTTTGACCTAAGAGGTCATTCAGTGCTGAAGTGGAAACTGACAGTAAAAGGTTTGAAAAGTTTAACAGGAGGAAAACCTCAAAGCGGTTGCACTATGAATCAAGTGTTAGAGAGGGTGGAAAGTAAGATAGAAGAAAGAGAATATGAAAGGAGGTACAGTAAAAGGAACGAAAGTGGTTGCAGCTAGGGGGCCGAAGGCACGCTGCAAAGAACCTTAAGTAATGCCTACAGTTCACCACAGGTCCACTGACGGCACTACCCACCTTACGGAGATTTTCGCTACTGAAATAACGAATCGATAAAGTATCACGAGATGTCAAAGACATCGTCTCTGGCAAGAAATTACTTTTTCTCAATTTGCTGGTCCCTCATTAGAAGGATGCAAAAGAATTTCCTCGCAAAGATGAGGCTTCAAAGACATCATTAGATCAGGATGAAATCGTTAAAGGTAAATCAGGAACCACAACATCCAATTAAAACACCAAATAATTCGATGCTCCACCTCGCTGGAAGAAATGACCGGTATCGAGAAGTCGATATTTTAATCGCATAAATGCCAAAGGAAAGTTACGAAAGGAACAATACTTGGCAATAACGACAAGAGCTTTCTGGATTCGTTAAGAAACAATCTAGCACAAGAATTAATGTATCCAAAATTAAACATACATATATATACTATGTATGTATGTATGTATGTATACTATATATATATATATATATATATATATATATATATATATATATATATATACATACTTCACAAGTTATACTTGTGTTTGCCAAGAGAGAGTATAATAATGAATAGCAAGGAATTTGAATGGGTTAGACGTCACTCGTCTCTCTCACGCCCACCAGTTATATATGCCTCTAGGAAACTATAAACATCCTGCTCCCTTCTCTTTAATGGTCAGTCGTTAAGTGGAATAAGGAAAGGCGCGTTGTCGTAAACAGAAGCCTGACTACAACAAAGACGCCTCCTTAAACCATCTCAGGATAGCGGTCATTCTAACTTAAGTCTCTCTTTGCAGCTGTTGTCAAAATTGAATAAGAGGCTCTTACGCTGATGGCTTTCATGGACTGGTGGGAACAGCTAAAACATTTTTAGCGGCAATGAAGTCATTATGGAAAGACTGCGAGGAAGACCCCCCATTTATGAGTTGTTTTGTATGGGGTTTTATTTTTACGTTGCATGGAACCAGTGGTAATCTAGTAACGGGACCAACGGCTTTACGTGACTTTCGAACCACGTCGAGAGAACTTCTACCCCCGGAAATACACATCTCTCACTCATCAGTGGCCAACTGCAAGTCAGAAAGAGAATCTAAAATAAGGGAAATATCTTGAACAGTACCATACTAAGGGATGGAGGACGGGTGCATACTCCCAAACTGTAACCAAGTAGCGACCCCATTCTTGAAAAAGCGGGACGCCATAACTTAAAATAACCACAGAACCTTTGAAAATAATGTGCTTATGTTTCACACACACAAGTTTACAAATCTTTACCCATAAGTTAACCCAAACTAACTTAACCTAATCTAGGGGCATGGCAAAAGAATAGGGACTGGTGCAATAATAGTATACTACTCGGGAATTTGCGGCCGGGTGCAAGAATAAGACCAAACTTCTCTGCACCTTTATCTCCGATGATTGAAGTTCATATACGATTGCAAAATTATTTTTTTTTTTAACTTTTTTTTTCCAGGCACAGAAATTAAAAGTAACTGCAACAGCTTCCAAGACCTCGCTGCTGCCGTCACCAGGACTCCTAAACTCCAGGATTTTTGTTAGCAAACATACGCTTGAGGATTTGGCATTTGCAATATCGAGCAACAGACTATAATAGGAGATATGTCATTTTCTGACTCCTACATTTCACCGAACGGGAAAATTTGTCTTTGGACTCGTGAGTGTCCTTGAGAGACTCGCCAACCGCTTCTTGACGTACCTTACCCCGTCAGCGCAAGAAATGACGCAAAACTCGGAGAAAAATGAGTGGCGGATTCAATAAGTAACTCAGAAAAAATTCGTAATAAATCCACTATTTCGGCCATCTTATTTGATAGTCCTAACCATGTAACATTTTCGCTACCTTATTTTTTTATTTGATAGTGCTAACCAGGTAAAATTGCACAACATCTGAAAAAACTTTAGCATTAACATCGTATACATTCATAAATCAAAGATAAATCGGTGGAACCAGTCCTCTTAACGTCTGTCCTCACTAGCGGGCATGCCCGTCGGGCACTTCAATCTTTTTATATTCTCTCTCTTCTGAAACAGTGTTACCAGACAATCGCATCGTTCTGGCTCCATACTCGGTCGGTCAGTACATTGGAATGGGTTATGGGAACAGTGTTTGCCTGTAGTGCAGTGCCTGCATTGACTAAGGTTAGATTCAGTTTGAGTTTCACATTTTGAACGTAGAATATAATAAACCATTTTATTGCATCATAACATCCATTAAAATTTATATCAGTCTTATGTACAACTGTGTCCTCATTTGTGGAAAGCCATTCAAGCATATGAAACATGCCCAAACTGATTTTGGAAGCTATAAAGCCATAGGACAGGTGCAAGTTGACGACCATGGCAGGTGGAGCTCCCCAGCCAAATAGGTGATGGCATTAGGGGTTAGGTTGATAAAGTTTTAAAACCTGTATTTATTTAGTTCCTCGGCATATTTTATCCTGAATATACCTAGGAATGCGTCATCAACCTTCATATAGCCTAAGGTTTAGCTGGACATAGCAATTTCTTTTATTAGAACTATGCAATTAATTTATTAAAATCCTGGATTGTTCCACACTTTAACAATCAACTAATAAATTCCGTTAAGTTAGTCTATGTAATTTCCTGAGCACTGGTTAATGTGAAGTTTGCCAAGTAAGCTGGGTGCCCAGTCAACTATCCTCAGTTGACTGGGGCACGTTACCATTAATGGGGTAATTTCATGGATTGGTCAATTTTTCCCTTCATCGACCAAATATTTTAAACTACAACCAATATTCTTAACATTTGCCTATGCAATCTAAAATCGAGAGCACTTACGAAAATGTTACGATTGGACCAAAGGAATAATACTCAAAAAAGAAATTTTACTGCTGCATCGGAACGGTTATCATAGACTTGCAAAATTAATTTTTACATATACTAATTTTTACATATACAGTAATTAGTTGTAGAAGATATCTGGAGGTGGTTGAAATCTTGGTCTTGTTTGTTTTGTATAGTGTTTTTACGTTGCATGGACCAGTGCTTATTCAGCAACGGGACCAACGGCTTTACGCAACTTCCGAACCACGTTGAGAATGAACTACAACCAGAAATACACATCTAATCAAACTGGTCTTAATAAGAGTCACTATACAAAGTATCAGACTGGTCTTAAGAGTAACTATACCAATAGGCATCAGACTGGTAATAAGAGTAACTAACTACCAAGGCATCAGACTGGTCTTAAGAGTAACTATACCAAGGCATCAGACGGTCTAAGAGAACTATACCAAGGATCAGATGGTCTTAAGAGTAACTATACCAAAGCACAGAGGTCTTAAGAGTAACTATTCCAAAGCATCAGATTGAAGTAACTATCCAAAGGACAGACTGGTCTTAAGAGAACTATACCAAGGCATCAGTGGCTTAAGAGAACTATACAAGGCATCAGACTGGTCTTAAGAGTAACTATACCAAGGCATCAGACTGGTCTTAAGAGTAACTATACCAAGCATCAGACTGGTCTTAAGTAGTAATACCAAAGGCATCAGATGGTCTTAAGAGTAACTATCCAAAGCATCAGATGGTCTTAAAAGAGTAACTATAACAAATAGCATCATACTGGTAAAAGTACTATTCCAAGCATCGATGGTCTAAGATAACTATTCCAAAGATCAGACTGGTCTTAAGAGTAACTATACCAAAGCGGTCACAGATGGTACTAAGAGTAACTATACCAAGAACTTTTGGCAAGCTCAATATATATTTTAAGGATTAGTTCACTGGTACATCACGTGAATAACACTAAACAGACAGAAGAAACATTCTCTACAGCAGTCATTTCACACACCATTTAGCTCTTAAAGAGGTTAAACGAACAATTGCTTTAACACAAATCATTCTTTAGCTCTCATGATCAATTGCTTTTAACCTCTTATTTAAGATTTTTCTTTGCTGTCCTCTCTTCTTCTTAAAAAACTCTCTCATTAGACCATGTTCTTTTCAAATAAAATATAGGCCTTCATTTATATGAATGACTAAAAATCAGTGTTTTTTGGTGCCACTAGCAGCTGAACAGCTACTAAAACACAAAATAATTCAGTTTTCAATCATTCGTTAATTATCTGGATAAGTAACAGTCAATAGTTAAAAAGTCTCAGTACTTTACCAAATTTTTCAAGACAAAACCTAGAGAGAAATATCTAATCACATCAATCCTAATGTCTTGCATCTTAGGACTAGAACAAAGTATAATAATGATTGGACCAAGTACCAGCACATATGGTTTGAGTGCTGGTTTCAAAAAGTAAAAAATGTCATTTAAAGGCCTGTCCACACGACCGGGCCTGATCGGCGTGCTCGGGGTTGACGGGCAAATTCTGGCGGACTTATCCGTGAATGTTGTCCACACGGGTGAGGCGATGGAGAGTGGGCGTGCCCGACGATGCCAGTAGTGTGTTCAATGCGGTACGATAAACATGGGGCCTACCGCAAAGAAGATGATAGTGTAGCATGATAATTGCTTTGTGTATGATGAAAAGAAGAGAATATGGTGCAAAAAAAATCAAAAAATGGCTCAGTAAAAGAAATGTATATGGTTACGTACGTCTGCCAGGGTCGAAGCTCAATCCATCGGGCACCACCATGGTGATTTTGCTACAAGACCCATCAGGCAGTTTGACGGTTTGCCCGTCAAGTGTGCCCGTTAGAGGGGAAGTCCGCTGATCAGGCCCGATCGTGTGGACAGGCTTTACCACAGAATGGTAAATCACGGGATATAGATATGAACAATTTTCTACCTGATCCAGGCAATAGCATAAAATTAACCTGTTAAATATTTCATTTATTTTACTTTGAATCTAAGGCGAGATATCTAACAATTGCTATCATTAAGGTAATTAAATCATAGCTCGTGTGTTCATTTAATACTAATAATTGAAGTATCAATTTTGAGTCATCAACACAGGACATCATTTGGAATAAAGTGGAAGACATCAGCAACGCCAGGCTCCACTCTCACCTCATTCAAAAAATATTTGTGGGGAAAAGCAACGTCCACTAGAGTTCTTGAATAACAGAAGTCTTCCTTGCTCGTACTGAATATCACAGTTTCATGAACCATCCTGTAAATCAAAAGATCTGAGGCGAGAAACGTTTTCTTGAAAATATAAAAACTTAAAACTATGATTTTTACAAAGTCAACAAAATTAGGTTTCAACTAAAATGAAGCATTTACAATATAGAATTTTTTTCAAAAGAAACCACAAATCATCTTCCACTGCAATCTTCACAGGTTCAAATTTTCTCAATACAAAGCTTTTAGCTGTAACCCTCACAATAGATCCAATTTTCTCATACAAACTACTGAGTACTTCAACTGCAACCCTCACCAAAGATCCAATTTTCTCCAGTACAAACTACTTATAAGCTCCTCTACTGCAACCCTCACAATAGAACCAATTTTCTCCAGTACAGAAAATTCTTACGAGCTTCTTTTAACTTCAACTTCACAATAGATCCAATTACTCAAATACAGACAAACACTTATGAGCCTCCACTGCAACCCTCTCATCAGATCCAATTGGCTCCAATACAGACAAGCTACCTATAATCCTCTTCACTACAACCCTCTCAACAGATCCAGTTTCCTCCAATACAGAAAACTACTTACAAGCCCCATTAACTCAACCCTCACAACTATCCAAATTCCCTCCAATACAGACAAGCAGTTATAAGCTACTTCAACTACAACCCTCACAAAGATGAAACCTCTTCCAATACAAAAACTACTTTTAACCTCCAACTGCAACCCTCACAACAGATCCAGTTTCCTCCAATACAGACAAACTACTCAAGTCTCTTAACTTCTTCCTCACACATTCTAATTTTCTCCTATGCAAACAAACCACTTATGAGCATCTTCAGCTGCAACCCTCACAAAACATCAAATTTCCTCCAATACAGAAACTAAGCCTCTTCAAATGCAACCCTCAATAGCTAAAATTACCTCCAATACAGAAAACTACTTACAATGCTCTTCAACTGCAATCCTCAACAGATAAAATTTCCTCCCATAAAGACCTAATTTCCTTCAAAGAAAATACATACAAACCATCTTCAACTGCAACCCTCACAATAGATCATTTTTTTTTCTTATAAAACAAACCACTTATAATCATCTCAGCTGCAACCCTCACAATAAATCCAATTTTCTCTTAACGCACCAGTCATGAACCAAGCCTTTGAACAGATCGGGAAGAAAACCACAAGAGCTGAAAACCCGAGAAAGGACCCAGAGGTACCCCAAGAGTGCTAACAAGTGAAGTCATCTACAGAACGACCGTTTAAATGGTCAAGCGTCCAGTTTATTGGGTCAACTTTCCATGATAAGTAAAAAAGCATAACATTCTGGTATAAATTTCGTTTATTTGTTAAATATCTGTAACCACAAATAAAAACTATATTCTTAGTTACTCATAGGTCGTATTTTGTGAAAACACAGGTCACCTAATTGTACTAACATTAAAACTTAACTTTATAAGCTTTAATTAAAAATCAGTTACTAATAAATTTTTAACCAGTGTTAAAATTGTAAAATTGAAATAAAGTACAAAAACTATATCAGTAATCATGTGCATTGTGTGAAACAGGTCACCTAATTATATTAGCATTAATAAAACTAAGTTTATAAAGTTTAAACTAAATTTACACTAATTTCAACCAGTGTAAAAACAGCATTAAAGTTATAATTTCTTTCTAAAAAAATTAACAATATCTAGAACAATGCATATGCCAATCTCTTAAATTAACCCCACAAATTAAAAAAGTCAACGCGCTTTGTTTTGAAATTGAAAACTCTGAGAGACAAAGGTATAACCTAAATTATGCTTGAAAAAAAATTGGAAAAAAAACATTGCAAAAAGTGTAATATTTTTAAAAATTATTAGCTTTACGTTAACTTGATCAATTTGTCAAACAAATCTAATGTGCTACATGAATGATAAAAACTGCAATGGTATTTTAAATTTTAAAACTGAAATCTTACTCTAGGTACGTTAACGTTTAAACCTACTAAACTCGTGAAAATGACCACCTTAAAATTAATACTTTGTTATTAGTTAACGCCCTACCCCAGAATCTCCCATGCACATGCCCATAAGTCATAAGACCTATAGAGGACAGGGCATGGGAGGGACCTCCACCCTACAGGGGCACTGCCTCTGTAGGGGAGGAGGAAAAAAAAAAATAATGGTTCACACGATTCACTACATAGCACTTCCTTACTTGGTTTGTACGAAGTCAAAACTTGCGAAAGGAAAAGGCCCTTTTTTCGCAGCCTGAGACGAAGTTACCAGACTTGAATTTTTTTCTTTTCTTTTTTATTTTTTTCCTTGTCAATTGTAGTCCGAGTCAAGACAGGTTTTAGATTCCACGAAAATCCTAATGAAATTTTCAAAATTATTTCTAGAGCTGTAAATGGTTTTGCTTTAGTAAAAATTCCACTGGAACAACGCATATCTTTGTAAAATGCAAGGTAGACAAAACGCTTAATTTTTTTTTTTTTTTTTTTTTTTTTTGTTTTTTTTTTTTTTTTTTTTTTTTTTTTTTTTTTTTTTTTTTTTTTTAACTTAGGTCACGTTAAGATTTCCACGTTAAGATTTTAACAAAATAAAACTTTAAAAAGTCACGTAAGATTTTAACAGGCTCAACAGAAATTAAGCATTAACCTTTCTGGATCCGAGATCTTATTATCTTTAAAATATCAGATTTGTAACGTAAAAGGTTAGTTAAATTAATGACCTACGTCCCTACAAGATATTTTGGGAGAAAAAGACTAACAAAAGCAATGCTATATGGTCTTTTAGAGCTGTACTAAATAGCGATTAAACTTAAAATATAGAGACAGGTAACTTATACAGAATAGGTATTAAGTACGATGCTTGTACCTTATCACCTGCTTGTAATGTGAGGGGGAAAAAATAGAAAAACAAAAGTTAATTTTTTAAAGCATAATAAAAACCAAAAAAAACAAAAAAGAGATTTACAAAGCACTAATAATTTAAAAAGTTAAACATTCCTGAACCAATACGCTAATGTGAAATAAACTTACGAAACTACTAAAAAAGTTAATTAAAACATTAGGCATTACAATGAAATTATACCTTGATGAGCTCGAGAAACAAAAAACTGTAACCAAACAAAAATAATAAATTACAAAGCACTAATAACTTCGAACAAAAAAAAACTAAAAAAAAAAACTAAAGACCAAAAATAACCCATTTACAAAGCACTAATAAAATTAATAGTTACTAGAACCATGAACCAGTACGTTAAAGGGAAATAAACTTAAACTAATAATAAAAAGTTAGTAGAAACATTAAGCATAAGAATGAAACTTGCCTTTGAAGAGTTCGAGAAATAAAAACTAAAAAATAAACCCAATTACAAAGTACTAATAAATCTAAAAGTAACCAGAGCCATGATCCAATACGCTAAGGGGAAATAAGCTTACGAAATTATTAAAAAACTTATTAAAAACAAAGTATGATAATGAAACTTACCTTTTGAAGAGCTCGAGACTCCCTCACGACTCTGCCTGTAGTAGTTCTTCAAACCACTAAACTTCAGTCTTAGTTTCACAAGATAAGCCTCATTTCTTCTAGCCGTAAAATGGTATCAACCATAACAGCCCAAATCCACCACCAAACAACCTAACCACATAAGAAACACCATCACTCAGATCGCCGTCGAACAAAAACAAAAAATGAGTAAATACTGAATAGTGATGATACCCTGTTTGCCAAAGTAACCCCCTGTTCTCGTTGAGTCACCATCAAGGGAACGTGGGAGTCACCAACCTTATAACTTGGATATAGGTGGACGCCGAAATCCTTGATTATTGTTTCAGGGGGAAACTTTAACAGTTTGCTTGTTCGGTCTGTTTTGACATGTTCTTCGATAAGTGGCTGCTCTGTGTTACAGTAGAAAATTGAAATCGATAATTTACGTAGAGAAACTCTTGAAAATTCTTTGGTTTGGGTGTGAAGGAAACTGTCCCTCTAAAAGAAAGAATAAAAATGATATAAATACTTTATACGAAGGCCTACATTTCAAATAAAAGCATATTACTAGAGGAACTTTCGTTCCCCCACCCTCATTCTAGGAAGTTTATTCACAATATATATATATATATATATCAGATATATATATATATATATATATATATATATATATATATATATATATAATAATATATATATATATATATATATATATATAGATCTATATATATATATATATAATATATATATGTATATATAGTATATAGATATATATATAAATAATATATATATGTATATATATATATATATGTATATATATATATATATATATATATATATATATATATACATATATATATATATATATATATATATATATAAAAATAATATATATATATATATATATATATATATATATATATATATATATATATACATATATATATATATATATATATATAAATATATATATATATATATATATATAAATAATATATATATATATATATATATATATATATATATATATATATATAATAAATAATATATATATGGTATGTATATATATATATATATATATATATATATATATATATATATATATATATATATACATATATATATATATATATATATATATATTATATATATATATATATATAAAACCATGAATATGGATGCCAACCAATGGCTAGGTTATTCGATGATTTTACCCAAAACTCGGAGCACTGGTAGTCGTCTACAGAATTCAAATCTGCTATGTTATAAAATACGTTAGTGAATAAAATTTGGCAGAGATATTCCTCATCATCTTTTTGAACTCGGGATTGCTTTTGTATACCTGTAATAGAAGCGGAAAACTGGAATGCGTTCTACGTATTCCTAATAGCAGTCTTAATGGTATTTCAACATAACATTGCTTGCCATCTGACCTCTAGTTGGAAAGGACTCGTTTTTTTTTTCATTTTATTCGTGCAATAAAATTAAATTGGATCCACGGTGAAAACCTACAGGCCTTATTTTCATGACAGCGATTTTTTAATTTCTATTTATCGTAGGATTTCAATTTCAATTTATTGTAGGATTTCAATTTAAATTTTATTGCAGCATTTTCAATTTCAATTCATTGTAGTTTTGGTTTCAATTTCAAATTTATTGTGGATTTTAATTTTTTTAATTTATTGTACGATTTTAATTTAGATTTATTGTAATGATCCTACTCCTCTCTTTCGGTGTTTCTGAAACGGCAATTAAAGGCGAAGGATACTTGTGTAGCTACGAACTAGTGTTTATTGCTTTAACCCACAATATTTTTAATTAAATTGACGTGAGAATGGAAACTGGCATTACCATTTACTCTTCGTTTCATTTATTTGATAAATTACCGTGTGTGATGAGTTCGTTCAATAAACTGTTTAAAACTAAACTTACGTAATCACGGACCGTCCTAGTTTATTTACTTTCAAAAAGTCTGAATTCATGTCTAGAGTCCAAACTTGGTTAATGGAAATCTTACACCCTAAAAAATGGCTCATTTATCACCGCGACTCAACCAGTTATACCCAAATCAAGTGATCCATTGCCTTCTGTAAATCCCATTAGGTTTGGTGGTAAACAGCAGGTGTGTATGGCACAAAAATTTTCTGACAATATCAAATTAAGTTAAGTATATCTCAGTTCTATGACCAGAAATAAATTCCTCTGATTCCGCGTTGGTCGAGCCGAGAATCGAACTTCGGACCACCGGATTGGTAGTAGAGCGCGAGAACCACTCGTCCGACGAGGAACTATAAAAATCAATGTAATTAAAACGGACTGAAACAGCTGCCGCACTGTTTTGTTTGTTTGTATGGTGTTTTGACGCTGCATGAAACCATGGTTATTCAGCAACGGGACAACGGGCTTTACTTGACTTCCGAACCACGTCCGAGAGTCAAACTTCTATCACCACAAATGCACATCACTACCGCCTCAATGGAATGCCCGAGAATCGAACTCGCGGTCACCGAGGTGGCAGGCCAAGGCACTGTTTTGATGCTCCGTATCATCGTGTAACACTATTGGTCACACCAGTGAATGGCTACACATCCCTCAAGGACGGATACCGATATTAAGTAGCAGGTGAAAATTGCTACTAACACTGTGTCTGTGGCTCTACAGAATGCCGAGCAAAGTCATTAAATGACCATTAACACACCACCTGGCTACAGAGATTCGGCTCTAGGGGGGCAATTTTTTAAAAACTATTTACTTTCAAACTGGTACGAATCCCACGCCATAAAGCTTTCCTCGATTTTCGATACGTACGAATTGCCTAAAGTCTGAAAGTCCTTGCTACTAATGATGTTTCATCGTAAGGAAAACAATGTTCTGTTCTTCGTATCAAATGGGGGGGGGGGGTCACGTGACTAGGTAGGCGCCCCCTGGAAATCCGCCAAACTCATGTCCTGATTATGATTTCGGGAAAGAAAAGCGAACATGTTCCTGTTTCACTGTATAAAAACAATGTTCTGTTATTCGTACCAATTGCGGGGGGTGGGGTGGGGGGGGGAGTCACGTGACAATGTGGGCGCCTTACCTTAAATCTGCCCGTCATGTCCTGACTCTGAATTCCATAAGGAAAATTGAACATGTTCCTCCTAAATTAAGCTCAAACGCCGGAGGACGAAAAATGAATTTATCGACTCAAAGATGCTGACCTCTTCGAAGTCCGCATTTATCTGTTAGCGCTTGAAAGGCTCTGCGCTTAAGGTGATATATCTTGATCAACGATGTATAAGTCCGACCGAGATTCGCCATTCCACGTGTCACCATAAATAAGAGCCATTAAGAGACCGACACTGCTACATAAATCGTGATATTCTAACGTAAGGCTCATAAATTTCGCCGGGGAAGGCCATTCATCTGAAACTAAACTAATTGATTCAGCCTAAGAATATCATTCGCTATTTGTGGTTCAGATGCATTTCTCTAGCGCCATATTTCTCGGTGGACTGCGCAAATTGTTTATGACTGCTATGGCCCCTTCATTGGTTGTTTGTGTGGAACCAGTGGTTATTCAGCAACGGGACCAACGGCTTTACATGACTTCCGAACCACGTTGAGAGTGGTGAACTTCTATCATCAGAAACACACATCTCTCACCCCTCAGTGG
>NC_087206.1:66796618-66806618 GCF_015104395.2 Macrobrachium nipponense | reverse complement strand
GGAACAAAGTGAATACCGGATGCAAATGAAGTAGATTTGAGGGAAATTTGGTTATTTTTACTTGCTTCTTTGTTTGTTTTTTTCGTTGTTAATCGCAGGGGCAATGATGAATCATTGTAATTCGAATGAAATATTGCAGGACTGTTTGTTGACCTTCGTGTCGAATGAGGTAATTAAAAAATAAACTGATCAACTTATGAGAACACATATTTCGTTATTCGCGTGACAACACATTGACTGACAACCTCCTTAAAGAAATAAATAAATAAAAATAAAGATCTGTAGCATCGTTCCTTCTTACGGGATAATTCATCATCTCGCTTCAAGATCACAATCAGGGCGTTTCAATATGCATTAATATGTAGTTATACTAGAAGTACGAATGGATGTCCAATTAAATTCTCTATAGTACGACCAAATGAACCTCCTTGAATTTGATAATGAACCCGAGTTTTGGGGGCCATTAATGGAAGGATGATTATATTAAGGACGCCATTGGAAAAATAGGCTGTGAATTTTTATTAACCTCTGCTAATCAAGTCATCATGCACCGTTTTCATTGTTTTGTCGAATAAAACATTTCATATTTGCCATCAGCTGTACTCTTGAATTCATTAAAGAAGACCCGACAAAGATATTATTGTCAGTAATAATAACTTGTCATATTAATGATTACGTAATTCCACTTTCTCTTGTTTATCGTAAGACTTGGCAAAGCTATTATGAATAAATAATTATCATTAATAATTAACATAAATCCAGGTAGGAGGCGGCATGAACTTATATCTCTTGCGGTGCCGGGGTGGTTTAAGGCTTCACTGCCAGTCCTGGGATTGGGAAGTCGCTGGTTCGCGCCTGTCGATCCGCCAATTCTATTATCGCTTAATAAATTCCCCCTCGGTTAAGCATATATGAAAATATATTAATTCCGAGGTAGAGCGAATTAGATACTAAAGGACATTTGTAGTTCGATATATATATATATATATATATATATATATATATATATATATATATATATATATATATATATATATACAGTATATATGAAAATCTTTTTCCAGTCCCAAAGTCCTTTTCCAACTTCAACTGATATTTTTGGAATCCCTCCCCCAAGAAAATTAAATAACAAAATACATGAAACGTGGAGCGAGCAGCGTTTTCTCGCTATGCACTGAAATCTCTTAAATTTAGAGATACGCCTTCTAGTGTCAGCGGGGAGAGGAGGAGAGGGGGGTTGAGGGGGGTGGGGGGGTAGGAGAGAGCGACCGCCGCCGCTGAGAATATTCTAAGATTCATTCTGTGTAGTTCTGTATTTTGCTTATTTACGGGAGAAAGGAAATGCGGCTTAATGTTGAACGGGATACGTCTTATCCAGGACTATCTTCCTTCCCCTTTTAAGTATGTTTTTTTTTAATCCCAAAATGAAATTTGTTTTTTCAAGCACAGATATCCCAGGAAAAAGTTCCGTCCGTCGCTTGTTTCTTCTTCAGTTCTTGTTCTAGGATGTCTGTCCTTCAAAGAACACCTTCAAACTCTTAGTCATTTTTTAATGCGAAAAAAAAAATCGGAAAATGAGAATTCGTCACTAAGAAAATTTAAATATTTTCTCTTGTTCTAGGAATGTCTGGTCCATTCAAAGAACACTACCAAACTCTTTCATTTTTGGATGCAAAAGAATTTTTTTTTTTTTGTGATAGAATTCGTCTCTGAGAAAGTCAAATATTTCCTTCGCCACAATTTCCGAGGCAGTTTCATCTGAGCTTTCCTCCTGAGGAACCCGGTTGTCTGGGGATCTGAAGCAGTGATGAAACAGAACTTCTCCTGCTTCTGATATTCGTCGTGTCCACAAAGACGGCTTTTCTTCATTTGCAAAAACGGAAATATCTCCTCGGGTGATACTGCTCTGGATGGTCCTCTAGCTATTTTTGGGGATTACGATTTCATTTAATCTCTGGGTAAAATGTACATCACCCTTTCCCATTTACTTTAAAGAAAAAAAAAAAATTTTTTTTTGATTCGTTAGAAATCCGGTAAAAATACCGTAGGTAAATATGGATAATTTCCCATTTACATTTAAGAAAACTTTTATTATGATTCGTTAGACTCCGTAAAAAAACACTGTAGGAAAAATATAGATAATCTCCCATTTACATTTAACAAAAAAAAAAAAAAAAAAAACTTTTTGATTAGTTAGAAATCCGGTAAAAATACCGTAGGTAAAATATTGACAATTTCCCCTTTACATTAAAAAAATTAGAAACAATTTTTGATTGGTTAGAAATCCGGTAAAACCACTGTAAGTAAAATATAGATAATCTCCCATTTACATTTAAGAAGAAAAAAATTTGACTAGTTAGAAATCCGGAGAAATACAGGTCCATTACTGGATACAAACCTTAATGATCCTGTATCTCTTATGCATTCGTACTGTTTTCATCATCTACTTTGCCATGGAATATCTTACATGACTGACAAGAGGAGGCTTTCTTATATTCAGAAGAGAATTAATTACAGGCAACACAAAGAAGGGGAGCTGGCTTTAAGTGGAATGTTTGTTTGTGTGTTTTTATGGCGTTTTTTACACCGCATGGAACCAGTGATTTATTCAGCAACAGTAACAGAACCAACGGCTTTGCGTGACTTCCGAACCACGTCGAGAGTGAACTCCTATATAGCACCAGAAATACACGAACTCGCAGCCACCAAGGTGGCAGGCCAAGGCCATACCGACCACGCCACTGAGGCGCTGGCGAAATGCAAATCGTTCTCAGGGGGCTTAAAAAAAGGATGAGGATGAATCATTGAGGTTGATTAAACATATGGTATATATACCTCAGGAGAGAGAGAGAGAGAGAGAGAGAGAGCTTGCCGTTTGTATGCCTTGCATACAAGAGAATGATTCATGTTCATCAAAGGGGAGAGAGAGAGAGAGAGAGAGAGAGAGAGAGCATGCTGCGCGTAAGCCTTACATACAAGGCAAAGGTTCATGATCACCAAGGAGAGAGAGAGAGAGAGAGAGAGAGCTTGCTGTTCGTATGCCCTGCATACAAGAAAAGGACTTATGTTCATGCTAGCCTACTCGCTTTTGTATTTCCAGAAAATTTGCTTTGCAAGAATTTTTTTTTTTTTTTTTTTTTTTTTTTTTTTTTTACTTTTTTTTTTACCGCGGGCCCTGAATAATACATCAGACCAAAATTATGAGCTGCGCATTAAACATTCTCCTAATTGAAATTCACTGCTGTTCATATTTCTTCAAGAAGAAATGGTTCGTTGCTGGTATGCTTATAACTAACTTTATTTTTATCGAGATCTTACATAATAACAAGGGCGATGGTCTTTTTATCCATCCCATAAAAATTCATGCAAGGCACCGGCTTTTACATAATGCAAACTGAGAGGAGCTCCGTATGAGAACAGATCTGGCTTATCAAGTTTTTATCGCCTTGTTTAACACAGATTTAGTGGAGTGGGTGTGTGTGTGTATGTGTATACTTAGTTTCACCTTAATATCAACATGAGCAAAGATCTGGCTTATCAAGTTTGTATCGGCTTGTTTACTACTGATTTAGTGTTTGTATCTGTGTATGTGTATAATTCGCGTACGAAAAACTAGTTTCACCTTAATATCAACTTTTAAAATTTCAATCCATACATTCCACAAATAGGCAACAAGGGGTCCCCATTTATGTAAACCATTCTAGTAGGCCTAATTCCCATACACCCCTAGCAGTCCATCCTCCAGGTTTACCCGAAGGTCGCTTAAGCGAGGTAGCCGTAAGTGCTTCCTCTTTTAAGATATATATAACTCGTAGGAGAAATGTTTCTTTTGGAAAAGTGAAGTAATGTCGGTGTTGACTGACGTAATCAACAAGATACACTAAGGAAAAGGTTCTCAACAGGGGTATCCATACCCCTTGGGGGTATGAGAACCACATGGTGAGAGTATGGACCTAACCTCTAGATATTTGTATATATTTGATTTAAATGTGTCAATGTATACGTGGGTACACTTTGTAAATAAAAATATAAAACTATAAATGCTTTTCATTATCTTTTATGTTCTATTCCTGTTATAGATTCAAAATCAACCGTGCAGCGATGTCTAGGCCAGTCTCTTACGACGCTCCTGATTGGCTGTTGATTAGCCTATCGCAGAGCTGGAAACTCTCAGTCTCTCTCGAGAGTTCACTAGGCAGGATGCATGTGCCACCTCTCCTAGAGGGATACTGAGTGAAAGACGTATCCCTCTGGAGAGGTGGAATATCATCTCGCCTATGTGAACTCTCGAGAGAGACAGAGTTTCCAGGCCTGTGATTGGCTCATCAACAGCCAACCAGGAGCGTCGTAAGGGACTGGCTTACACATCAGATGCAAGGCTGATGTGATCAACTTATCTATGCATGACTAAAGTATGTATTAAACTAAGTATATCAAGTTATATTGTCAACAAATAGGAATTAAGCAAATGGGGGGTGGTGTAAGGAACCATAGTGGGCAATTCATTGAGGGGTCTGGAGTCATCAAAAAGGTTAAGAAACCCTTCCACTAAGGACACAAGTAAATTAAGTAAACATTTTATTAACTGATTAGATAGTACATAGGACTAAAGTGCAATTAATATACTTGTCTTTATGTACTCAAAAAAACGGACAGGGCGATTTGAATAAAAAGAAGCGTGATTCATTTATGGAAAAGGGCAGAAAGTCTGTATAAACTGATCGCTGAAGTTGACGTATCATAGCATTTTATAGAGGTTACATTACCGAGTTAGCACTGTCTAATGAATAAAGTACTTAGACGTTTTTAATCCTATTTCACAGGCGAAATAATTCCTAGTTATTATTTAAACCGTTAAAATATTCATAATTTATGATGTAGAGTCATGTTGCCACTAAAGTAACGCAATGTATCTCCTACTATAATAATTATATTCTCTATATACTACAAACTTTTACTACACATACTCATTATACATACACAAACACACACAAATTATATATATATTTTATATATATATATATATATATATATAATATATATATATATATATATATAATATATAATTAATATATATATATATATATATTTTTTGATATATATATATAATATATCTATATATATATATATATATATATATAAACATATTGTGTGTAAATATACATACATATGTATGTATGTTATATATATATGCGAATCCCACAGGAAAATGATAGTCAGAATCCAAGCGCTTTCGTCTTTACCAAGACATTGTCAAGAGCTAAGAAATACAATTGGAGAGAAAGGTCTCAGGTACACAACAAGATCAAGAATACCAGATGGTTAATTGTCAAAGGGTAAAAATTAAAAAAGAGATAAATCCAGGATTATCGGATATCACACGGTCACAAACCTAAACAGATTTGAAACCTAATCGAAATTACAAAGTATCTTTACAGTCCAAAACATGTAAAAAACTGAATATATTAATTTTGTTGCTTATATTTATCTACAACTTTTTCATTATGAAAGCAAGTTTAAATAAATCAAGACTTAAATTTAGAACACTTCTATATTTGACTTGATGAAACAAGATTCATTGATATTCCTTTTAACTGTGTCATTACATGGGATTAAGGCTCTTGCTTGACTCTAGTTAATAGGATGGTCTAAATCTCTCATATTTACGAATAATGCATTCGATATTTGCCCATTCTCACAGAATATTGATGCTGTTTGAAACGTTGTGAAAGACGTTGATTTTTTGTGTCTATTAGGGAATTAAAATGAAGACGCGAACTTCAGTTTTAGACGGAACGATGAAGTATGGGTTGTCACGGGGAATGATTGTTAGTCTGGCAGAGAGAAGGACAAGAACAAAAGCAGTTGCTTCTCTTCGTAAAACTTCAAGATTGCATCCTATATATATTATATATATATATATATATATATATATATATATATATTATATATATATATATATAATACATACATACATATATATATATATATATATATATATATATATATATATATATAATATATACATACATACATATATATATATATATATATATATATATATATATATATATATATATATATATATATATATATATATATATTATATATATATATATACACATATATACATATACATATACATTATATATATATATATATATATATATATATATACATATACCTATACATATATATATATATATATATATATATATATTATATACTATATATATATATATATATATATATATATATATATATATACTATATATATATATATATATAATATATATTGCCTGTTTGTTCAGAAACTGCCTCATTGACGCTGATACAGGGTCGGATTAACGACACCATAGAATTGAAAGATAAAGGGATTCACAGAGTTAATGAGCAAAATCATTCATGCAGAGCAGTTGCAAACGACGCAATGGACTCCATAAAACATCTCGCCTACCCGCGTCGTTTTCATTCGTGAATCGTAATTCATTCACTCGTCGCCTTCCGTCTAGAATTGCTATAAGAGTTTATCCCCTAATGGCTCGCGTTCGTGGAAAGCTTAGAATATCCTAGCCTCTCTTTAGGGGTACTAAAACTCCCCTCTAAAAAAAAGTTATTTTTGTATAAATAGCTGCAGCGCCATGGCCACTCTCGGAATTATGGAAGTTTTAATATTTTTTTCTTTCTCTTCTACCAGATGTTGACTTTCATCTCCTGTCGAAATTACCCAGATCAATTATATATCAAAAGATGCATCATATACTCGCACATGATTGTAGTTTTAGATAACGATGCTAGTGCAGGCGAGCGCTTGGGAAGGATTTTATCCTTTTAAGTTTATTTTACCGTATATATTTGCATCATGTAAGTTCATGGTTTCTCTCTCTGCCTCTGCCTCTTCTTTGTCGCTCTACCTTCACACATACACACACAAATATATATATATATATATAATATATATATATATATATATATATATATATATATATATATATATTATATATATATATATAATATATAATATCCACAGGTGAGAAATAAGAGGCGGGGTGTACGTCCTGACGGTTTCTGACTTTATTTTCAAGCCACTGACGGACTGGTCCAATGGCTACGTCAGTGGCTTGGGAATAAAGTCGAAACCGGTCAGGAGTTATACACCTCGCCTCTTATTTTTCACTGTGGATATGTGTGATAACTGAATCGCCCTAAATTGATTATAATCATATATATATATTATATATATATATATAGATATATATATATATATATATATATATATATATATATACTTAAAAAATCACAGTACATGCACGTGACTTCATTAAATAAGCGAATACACAGGAAAATTATAGTTTTCCTGTGGTATTCACTTATACACACACACACACACTCATATATATATAAATATATATATATATATATATATATATAATATATATATATATATATATATATATATATATATATATGAATTCTCCTGGAAGTCTGTACCAATCCCACATCCCACGCACAAGATGATATTGGCTCAGCCAAGAGCGTCCTAACTGTCGAGCGTTATACCGACTGATGCTATCTGAAGGATTTGGTAACATTCTATGGAAATTGGAACAGCTGGGATTTTAGTCGGCAAAAAAAAGAAAAAAAAATTGTATCTTATGCCAAAACCCGCAAATTCACAGAGTATACAACAGACGAAAGGCTTGCAAAGCGTAACAGGAGGGAATCCTCAAAGCAGTTGCACTATGAAACAATTGTTAGTGGGGTGGAGAGTAAGATGGAAGAAAGAGTACTACGAAAGGAGGCAAAGAGGAAATGGATCGAAAAGGGTTGCAGCCAGGGGCCGAAGGGACGTCGTAAAAGAATCCTAAGCAATGCCTACAGTACACCGCGCGAGGCGCATAACAGCATAACCCCTCTCCCCAACGGGATGTTGTAGTACTATCACTCAGGAAACAACGATGCCAGTAATCATGCTGGTGAACCAAGATTAACATCACAGATTTAAAGAATGAATCACAAGTATGCATATGCGTCTGATTCCTTCCCATCAATTCAACTATAAGCAACATTCTCATTCTAGCAAGAGGTTTCTCCGTCTTAATTCCAAGTACTTCTTTCCTTTTGGAATTCATGAACCTTACGAGCTATAGAAGATTCACATCAACGTGCATCTGATGTCTAGGCCAGTAGTCCCTTACGACGCTCCTGATTGGCTGTTGATAAGCCAATCACAAGGCTGGAACCTCTCAGTCTCTCTCGAGAGTTCACAACAGTAGGATGTATTTTCCACCTCTCCCTGAGGGATACGTCTTTCAAAAGTATCCCACATGAGAGGTGGAACATACATCCTTCCTATGTGAACTTTCTCTCGAGAGACAGAGTTTCCAGCCTGTGATTGGCTTATCAACAGCCAATCAGGAGCGTCGTAAGGGACTGGCCTCGACATCAGATGAACGGTTGATGTGAATCTACTGTACCTATTCCTGCCAGGATACAATACCCGATTGCAAATCAGAAAACTTCGACTGAGTCTCAAACTTTCATTTTAGCCTCTATACGATGCGATGGTCTGGGCGTTCCAAAGTTTTTCATGAGCTAAAAATTATTTTCCTCCTAAAAACCTGAGGATTATTGTGCTCTCGTGTCAGGAATATTGAGAGGAAAATGAAGTTTGCTTAATCTTAATCAACAAGAAAACCTACATCTCTTGTTTCAATGAATTGTGAAATGTTTCTCAAGTATTTACCGATTCATTTTTACAATGTAAGTTTACGTCACTGTATGCATAAAACCCAAGTAACTCCAATAATATCTCAAAGCATTCTGCTCATTGGCGATATTCCCGATTGAATTATTCATAACTGTTAACATTAACAGATGAAATTCCAGTCTGTTTTGATGTGTAAACTGCCAAATTTCTTCCACAACTGAAAAAAACAAAAAAATATTCAATTAAAAGGAAAATTAAACATTAAAAAGGAGAGCTATCCCTCAGGCGGGACGTAGTCTTTATATATTATATATATATATATATAAATATATATATAGATATATATATATATATATATATATATATATATATATATATATTATAATAATAATATATATATATATATATATATATATATATATTATATATATATATAAATATATATATATATTATGTATATATATATATATACATATATATATCATATATATATATATATATCTATATTAGTATATATATTTATATAATACTATAATTTATATCTATATATATATATATATATCATATTATATAATATATATATATATATATATATATATATATATTATATATATATATATATTATCTATAATTATATATTATATATATATCTATATATATATTTATATTAAATATATATATATATATATATATATATATATATATATAATAATATTATCTATATATATAATATATATATATATATATATTATATATTAAATTTAAAGATATTTATAATATATATTTATATTATAATAGTATTATTTAACCTTATATCCTCTTATATATCCTATATATATATATATCTACTATTAATCATATATATATATATATACTATATATCTAAATATATATATATATATATTATATATATATAATATATATATCTTATATATAATATCTTTCTAATTATAAAAGATATATATATATATATATATATTATATATATATATATATATATATATCTATATATATCATATATATATATATATATATATTATATTATATATATCTTTATATAATTAGATATCTATATTATATATATTATATATATAAATATAATATCTATTGTATATAAATATATATATCTATAATATATATATATATAATAATATATATATCTATCTATAATTTATTATTTATATTCTATATATATATAATATATATATATATATATATATAATATATATATATATATATATATATATATATATCTATAAATATATATATATTTATAATATATAATTATAA
>NC_087206.1:66774118-66791618 GCF_015104395.2 Macrobrachium nipponense | reverse complement strand
CTCAAGGAGTCATTCAGTCTTGACAGAGCCATTGTCGGGGACGATATTGGATGGGTAACCACCGGGAATCTTGAGGAGAGCAACAGGCTTACCCGGGATAAGCTTAATTCTCCTTGCAGCGGATTCCCCGGGAACAAGCGACCAACAGATCGCTAAGCAAGGAAGATATTGAATGTTCGAGTGTTCCACAATATTGTTTGTTTGTTTGTATGGTGTTTTGACGTCGTATGAAACCAGTGGTTATTCAGCAACGGGACCGACGGCTTTACGTGACTTCCGACCACGTCGAGAATCACCAGAATTAACAATAAAAATTTAGGCAGAATAATAAATGACTGTGCGTGTATCCATAAATAAGCAATCACAAAATCTTTTTTTATCTTTACATATCCTACGTTTAACATACTTTGACATAGTAGAACCAATGATATATATATATATATATATATATATATATATATATATATAATATATATATATATATATATATATACATAAACAGATGTAAACAAAATTTTACGATATAGAAGCGTTTTTTTTGTTTTTTCAGGCATGCTAATCAGAGGCCTTACCCGAACACTAATTTTCTTTACGTGTACAGTACGACTAGGTAAAATTCTTACTTAAAAAAAATACTTAGTGTGAGACATTTTATGGGTTGATTAATGAGTAAATTTCTCCCAGCTCTGTGTGTGTGTGTTTTTTTTTTATCATTATATCATTATAACATTAGCATATATACAGAATAAAAAGTATCCCGTTATTTGGAATGATTTTTAGATGCTTTCAGTGCGAATTTTGGAGACCTCAGCAAAAGAAAGACTTAAGAAATGGTCTATATCTATAGTTGATTAAAGTGTAGAAGACCTGCTTTTTTTTTTTCGTGGCAATTTCTTGCATAAAAAAGATGAACCCCTATTAAAATAAATAAAAGGAATAAAACTAGCGATTTACACAATTTACAATAGAATCAAGACGCCAGACTTAAGAAATGTCTATATGGTTTGATTAAAGTGTACATGACCTATTTTTCTGGCAATTTCTTGTATAAAAAGTTGCCCTATTAAAAAAAAAAAAAACTCGCGATTTACACAATGAATAAAGACGCTGAAGACTTAACAAGTGTCTATATGGTTTGATTTAAAGTGCACTGACCTGTTTTTTCCATGGCAATTTCTTGCACAAAAAGATTCCCTATTCAAAAAATAAATCAATAAAAATAAAAAAAATAAATAAATAAACATTAAAAAAAAAACTAACGATTCACAAAAGAATCAAGACACTCGACCACCCAAGGCACAAAAGGTGAACTTGGACAGAGGAAAGAAAGTGGAATTGAATGAAGAAGAGAGGAGGGGACAGGTGAAGGGAAAAGGGGTAGGAAGAAAGAATAATTGTGTGAAAGTAGAAAGGGGGTAAAAGACCCCGATAGAACGCAGAACAATGGCACGTTGAATAATTTCCACAACGGACTCCTCGCAAATAAATTCCACTGAGAAAGTCAATAGAAATGAATTATGACTCAAATTATGACTCAAGTATCACCTTTGTAATGGCTATATCACTCTTTTAGACGAGTTATTTCTTCTCGACAATTCTTTATATTCTTTTGTCTGAAATGTAAATTTAAAACGCAGACTTACTATTTAGGTTGATTTATTCTCTCTATATATTGCTGGTGCAGAATCATTTAAACGAATTCAAACATACACCAGACAGATAGCTGTAAGCCATTATGTAAATACTAATAACACTTCAACACTTAATAGTTAAATTAACAAAAATGATATATTTACCAAGAAAGATCACTGAACGGGAAGGTAAGAAAATGGGTCTACAAGACAACAGCGAGTACTATAGTAGATTCACATCAACCGTGCATTTGATGCCTAGGCCAGTCCCCTTACGACGCTCCTGATGGCTGTGATAAGCCATCAACAGGGTTGGAAACTCTCAGTCTCTCTCCGAGAGTTCATATAGGCAGGATGTATGTTCCCACTTCCCTGAGGGATACGTCTTTCAAAAGTATCTCTCAGGGGAGGTGGAAATACAATCCTGCCTATATGAACTCGAGAGAGAGAGTGAGTATCCAGCCCTGTGATTGGCTTATCAAC
This sequence comes from Macrobrachium nipponense, assembly GCF_015104395.2. Lineage (NCBI taxonomy): Eukaryota > Metazoa > Arthropoda > Malacostraca > Decapoda > Palaemonidae > Macrobrachium > Macrobrachium nipponense. Next base: position 66,789,504 of record NC_087206.1, on the reverse strand, counting down.
AACAAATTCAGGAGCGCCGTAAGGGACTGGCCTAGCCATCAAATTGGCCAGTAGTAGATGTGAATCTACTACTTATAGTCCATGTTACGTAACCACCCTTGGGTCGAAGCTGCCCATAAAGCTGTGTGCAGCAGCATTAGACGATATTGCATTTAGAATATTTTCCCTCAGGCTTTCATAGTAGACCTCTCTTCATAGCAAAGTCATCGTTTATTAATAGGAGGTGTCGCTTCTCTCCAAAAAACTGCTCTTACGACCGGAACGAGTATGACCCATCGTGGCGTACAGTCTCTCCTAAAAAGTATGGCATCCCTCTGGCAGAGTAATGAAATACATACCAGCCCCTCTCCCCCACCCCCACAACTGCACCTTCATATGCACCCTGAGATGGTGTTTTTACATTGCATGGAACCAGTGGTTATTCAACAACGGGACCAACAGCTTTACGTGACTTCCGAACCACGTCGAGAGTGAAAATACATATTACCTGACCCCCTCAATGGAATGTTCCGAGAATCGAACTCGCGGCCACCGAGGTGGTAGGCCAAAACCATACCGACCACGCCACTGAGGCGACCTTTCTAACACCCATTCATCGCGCATGCGTGATTTGTTGGAAGAGGAAAACCTAGACCTATAAAAGCACCGTACTTAAACTATAAAACTGCTCCTACTTTCATTTTCAGACACTATTTTTCGTAATTGTTATCCGCAGTGTGGGACTTTCTTTATTCTCGTAATATCCTCTCCCCACCTTTCGGGGATTTTTTTTTTTTTTTTTTTTTTTTTTTTTTTACTTCGGTTTTCGTCAGATACCTAAAAACCTTTCAATTTTTTCTAGCTTTTACTACGGGACTTAAAATATTTTTCTTGTACGAACATTATATATATATATATATATATATATATCGAGCTACAAATGTCCTTTACTGTCCAATTAACAGTCTACCTCGGAATTAATATATTAATTCCTAAGTAGAGTGAATTCGATATAAACGCATTTGTAGCTCGATGTATGCATAGGAATCACGGTAATGTGATAAAAAATCATATATATATACATATATATATATATATATATATGATATATATATATATACATTATATATATATATATATATATATATATATATAAGAATTTTTTCCTACCCGAAAATGAGTTTATAAACACTGGAACACGCCGTACGAAAACAAAATAAAAATAAAATAATGTATCTCAGATCAATGCTAAGCAGAGAAAATCTACATTCCAATGAACCCTCTTATTGCAATCTGTAAATATTGATGTATTCAGACTTAAAATTGAAAACTAGTGATTTTCGAAGGAATAGTTTCCCGAGCTAAAGGATAAGAGAGAAAAATATGATTTTCATTTACCTTATGGATATTAACAGTATTGACGATAATCCCATAATTTCCCGTATGATATTATCACCTTATAAGTTTTCATTTATATGAGAACAGTGAATAAAAAATACTTTCCCTACTAAAATGTACAGAAAATTTTTGTTTAAGTAGTCCTGAAGTACCTTTCAATAAACCCCGTTATAGAATTTATCCTTCAATAAACCTCGTTATATAATTTTATCTGACAATAAACCCCGTTATAGAATTTATCTTGCAATAATCCCGTTATAGAATTTATTTTTGCAATAAATCCGTTATAGAATTTATCTTTCAATAAACCCTGGTATAGAATTTATCTTGCAATAACCCCGTTATAGAATTTATCTTTCAAAAGACCCCATTATAGAATTTATGCTCTTAAACTATTTTGAGAAAGAGTAAACTTTGGGATTTTACAATACAAGACTACAACAAAAAATAATATTACTCTAGTTAAATCCACTGGAATGACTATTGGCTTCGATTCCATCTCTATCTGTAAAATGATTAAATGCTGTTGTACAATTTAAAGACCAACGATTTATAAAATAATTCCCGGATTTATTTATAAAATAATTCCTGGAACTTGTATCTATTGAAAAGCAATATACGAACAATGTACTTACACTAAGAGACTGCCCATGGCAGAATGAATCACCATAAACAGCGAGGTATTAAAAGCAAAGGAGAGAGAGAGAGAGAGAGAGAGAGAGAGAGAGAGAGAGAGAGAGAGAGAAAATGAAACATTCGCCATTCTGTGAATATATATATATATATATATATATATATATATATATATATAATATATATATATATATATATTTATTTTTATAAAATAATTCCTGGAACTTGATCTATTGAAAAGCAATATACGAACAATGTACTTACACACTAAGAGACTGCCCATGGCAGAATGAATCACCATAAACAGCGAGGTATTAAAAGCAAAGGAGAGAGAGAGAGAGAGAGAGAGAAGAGAGAGAGAGAGAGAGAGAGAGAGAGAGAGAAAATGACTGAAACATTCGCCATTCTGTGAATATATATATATATATATATATATATATATATATATATATATTATATATATATATATATAAAGAGAGAGAGAGAGAGAGAGAGAGAGAGAGAGAGAGAGAGAGAGAGAGAATTTGTGCCTAAAAGTTAAAACGAAAGAAAACGCAGCATTCAAAAACCACGACAAGATTCTCCAATATGCCCCGAGGATAGAAAGAGCGTTTCATTTAGCAAGATACTTAGATCTGAATAAGATAGTTTGTTGAAAACTGAATGTTTCACTCAGATCGAATAGATCAAGAGCTATTTTGAGCTCCAGGCAGTTTCGATGAAAAGTCTTTTTCTCCCAAGTTAATCCTTATGACCTTAAGTCACTGAAAAGGTCATGTCACGCAGGTCGCTGTCATTGGACGCTATTACGCTGCTTTGTGTCTCTAAGGAAACTTAGCAAATTGATTTTGGGATGTATGATGGCATGCAAGACATTGAAAATCAAGTAAAAATTATATATATATATATATATATATATATATATATATATATATATATATATATATACTATTATATATAATATATTATTGTTTCGAGCTACAAATGTCCTTCAATATTTAATTCGCTCTACCTCGGAATTAATATATTTTTATAAACCGAAGGGGAATTTTTTTTTTTTTTTTTTTTTTTTTTTTTTTTTAGTTGATACTATAGTCGATTTTTTTAAACCTGGCAAAACTTGCACTAACTTGCACTTAGCTGCTTGTCGCTGATTGGGATGAACGTCGTATTGTCCGAATCTCTCAATTTTGTTTTCACACTGTTTCAAAATTGTGATTATACGACCATAGATTGAGATAGGAGCCAAATTATGTAATGTTATGTAAAAAACCAGTTGTAATAAACTTAAGTATTAAGAAGATACATACCAAATATTATATAGTTAACAGTTAAAAAACAACACTCTCCGAAGCTGTAGACTTGAAATATGTTTCAAACACATGAATTTAATTATTAAATCTTTTAGCTAGATTTTTAGCGGCAATCGGGCCATTGGTGGTTTGGAAAAAAGCAAAACGTATTATTGTACATTGCTGAAGGTTGTGTAACGCCTAAGAACACAAGACTATCGTAGAAATTGTAAGCTTGTCAGAAAATTTGGGGTGGAGGAGTTGTGGGAGGAACAGCCTCGGGGTTTGACCAGAGTTTACGTACTGTCAGCGGGAGGTTCAAAATGCGGGTTGTGGTCTTGTCTTCCTAAAATAATAAGATGTTTATATATCATAATGTTCATTTGCATTTCAAAAGTACTGCTCAAGGAATGATATTAATATTTTAGGATATGTATAAAGGCAAATTACATACAATGAATTTATTCATACCATTTCCTGGCCGGTGTGCCTCTCTACATAAAAATGACAGTAAATTGACTGTTCGTCATTCTTGCTAGGGGCCTGTGAAGTGGAATATTGAAAAACATTTCATTATTTTATTATGGCACTGACTGGTAAGCCTACTGCCATCAGCATGTATATGCCTGGGTGTTTGAAGTGCCTTCATCTCTGCTTTTTTTCATATCGTCTTTTGTGGCCATGGCTGAAATAGGTGAAATCGACGACAGTGTGCCAACTACTCGATAGCCGATTCTAAGCTGATGATGATGGCGTTGTGTGCAGACGACAACTCGCCGGCTGTTTCTTTCTCAACTCCTCCACCCAAATGTTTCGGCAAGCTTATTTTTTCTACGATAGTATTTTGTTCTTAGGCGTTATACAAACCTTCAGCAATGTACAATAAATAAGTTTTGCTTTTTTCCAAACCACCAATGGCACGATTGCGCTAAAAATCTAGCTAGAAATTCAAACTTTAAAGTAATGCGTTTGAAACATATTTCAAGTCTACAGCCTCGGAGAGTGTTGTTTATTAACTGTCAACTATTATATAATAATTTGGTATGTAACTTCTTATACTTAAGTTTATTACAACTGGTATTTACATAACATTACATAATTTGGCCTCTCATCTCAATTTATGGCCGTATAATCACAATCTGAAACAGTGTGAAAACAAAACTGAGAGATTCGGACAACACGACGTTCATCCAATCAGTGACAAGCAGCTAAGTGCAAGTTAAGTGCAAGTTTGCCAGGTTTTAAAAAAATCGACTATAATATCGTCCTCTCGTGGGTTCAAACCACCGTCCATCGGACCGATTCTGCTAACAAGCGAGGTTTTAAGTTTAGAACGATTCTGTCCTTACAAATCACCGTCGAACTTCGGTTTACATATATGAAAAATATATATTAATTCAGAGGTAGAGCGAATTTAGATATTAAAGGACATTTTGTAGCTCGAACAATAATATATATATATATATATATATATATATATAATATATATATATATATATATATAAATTTATACGAATCACGGTGAGATAATTATTCATATATATATATATATATATATATATATATATATATATATATATATATATATATATATATATATATATATATATATAATAATTTATACGAATCACGGGTGATGTGATAATTATTCATATATATATATATATATATATATATATATATATATATATCTCTATATATATAAATATATATATATAAAATATATATATATATATATATATATAATATATATATAATATATACTATTATATATATAAACTTACGTGCAGCACATCAGCGACTCCTTTTTCATGGAACAAGTTTATGCTTGATGTTAATAGTTTAAAAATTATTGATAATTATGAATATTTATGCATTACCATCGTGCCTTTTTTTTTTAATTTTTTCCATTATAAGAAAATTATTACCATGTTTGTTATTATTATTATAGGAAAGTAGATCGAAAATCAATATATCTTTGTCTGAGCCACAGATCCTAATACAACAAAAAATGCTGGCTGTTCACGTAGAAGGGATGTGTTTGCCAAGTAGGAATAAAAATAATAAATTAAATTAATTAATTAATTAAGCAAACTGGATGGAATTAAGAAAAAGATGGTGGCAAGCTAAACGAAAGAAAGCGCGAGACAGTTACAGTAGCCTTGGGCGCTTCGCTTAAAATTCAGCTTTGCAAAATGATAACTAAGGACCACGTACGAGACCTGCCGAAATTCCCACCCTCCTGCAGGTTGTTTAACTGCCCTGAAATAACCAGACGCCCATGGCAAAGAGTCGTCAGCCTCCCCAGAGGAAATGGAGCAGAAAAAGACGTTTCCATGTTGGCAATTTATGACTTTCTTTCGCCGCCATGATTCCTTCAAGTCTCGGCGCGAGTTCTGGCAGTAGTACTATAGTGGATTCACATCACCCGTGCATTTGATGTCTAGGCCCGTCCCTTACGACGCTCCTGATTGGCTGTTTGATAAGCAATCACAGGGCTGGAAACTCTCAGTCTCTCTCTAGATACTGAGAGTTTCCAGCCCTCAAAAGTATCCCTCAGGAGGGGTGGAATATGAATCCTGCCTATGTGAATTCTCTAGAGAGACAGTTTCCAGTTCTCAAAAGTATCCCTCAAGAGAGGTGGAACAAACATCCTGACTCTGTGAACTCTTGAGAGAGACTGAGAGTTTCCAGCCGTGTGATTGGTTTTATCACAGCCAATTAGGAGTGTCGTAAGGGACGGGCCTAGACATCAGATGCACGGCTGATATGAATCTACTATAGCGCGTTTTATTGGCCCTCTGTGTGCTGGTGAGCCGAACCTTTAGGCTGAAGTCAATGGTTTTATCATTTACTTCTACTATTTTTAACGGCTTATAATTATTTTAGCATTCTACTTTCCGTATGATGGGAAAGACTAAAATGCTGGATTAATGCCTTTTCCAAACGGATTTTGTACCTTGTTTAATCCGTCTCGAAGGTATTAATGGAAACGCATTTTAATATTCAGTGAAAATCCTTTCGATCCTACAGAACCTAAGCAGTGCTTACACCCTGCTTGGATTATGCCCCGTCTCCACGTGTTGGGATAATAATGTCTTTTTTTTTTTTTTTTTTTTTATTTTTTTTTTTTTTTTTTTACGAGAGGTTTTAGCGGTCAATCCCCATATTAATGGTGTCCTTTTCACTTTGATGAACAGTATCGGGAAATCATTGGTACTTTAGTTTATCTAAATTCTATTTGCTCTGTAAAGTCAAGCACAAAAAAGTGAAGAGTTTTGACATGATGCTCTCTGAGGGCACAAATATTTAAAGGAACCCATGAAGATAGGTTGCTACTGTTCTTTTTGTTTTGTTGTATTTTTTGTTTTATTGCATGGAGCCAGTGGTTATTCAGCAACGGGGACCAACAGCTTTTACGTGACTTCCGAACCACATCGAGAGTGAACTTCTATCACCAGAAAATACATCTCTGAATCCTCAGTGGAATGCCAGAGAAATCGAACTCGCGGCCACCGAGGTGGCAGGCCAAGACTATACGATCAAAAAAACGCCCACTGAGGCGCTTGCTGCTATAGGATGTTTTGCGCTTAAATTTTGTGGATGCCAAGAAACCTGGACATCCCTCGCTGCATTTTGCAAAGCATTTATGCTAGTAATTCCCCATGCATTCATTCACTGGGTTTTTGAGAATTTCTTCATTAACTAACGGAGTGGCCATGGAGCGCCTATATCCATAGCATTTAGATGTATAGATAGTGTGATTTGATCGACAATATCTGTCAAATTCTAGATATAAAAGTGCTCCAATTGCTTTGCAATGGAACTATTCCAGTAAAACTTGTTTTGTGACTGATAACTATCATCATAGTATTTTTTTTTTTAATTCAAAGCAATACTTTTGTGCCCCATTCTGTCTCTTCTTTACCTAATTGCATTGGCTTTACTTTCCGTAAACCGACAATCATATACCTCACTTTACTGTCACCTTCTTTGACATAACGGCTAAATTTCATATAATTAGTGCAATTTTTTGAGAGTGATCATCAGCTTCCACCTCATTTACCGTAATACAACGAGGAGTAATTGACATTGTGTATAGCAAATATAACTGAACAGCATTTGTAAACCTGGAGACAAATGCATATCGCTGAATATCAGTGAGACTTCCTACAAAGCGACTGCCTCGAATTCTTAATTAAATTGAGACTAACGAATGTTTGCTCTCCTGAAGGCGAGAACTGTTACAGTCTAAAGGGAATGGCTGGAACTGAAGGGGCCTTGAAATTCATTTATAATAAAAGCGTCACTTTTGATGTCCATCAGCGTACTCTTGAACAGATTATTCGGAGGCAATCGCGGGGAACGTCTACCTTTATTCTGTTTTAAATTAGATAATCAGTTATTATAAATAAAATAGGTGACAGGGACTAAAGACAATTTGAATAATTCCTATAATTTGTTTGCTTGTATGGTGTTTCTACATTGCATGGAACCAGTGTTATTCAGCAAACGGAACCAACGCAGCTTACCCGACTTTCGAACCACGTCGAGAGTGAACTTCCATCACCAGAATACACATCTCTGACCCTTCAATGGAACGCCCGAGGAATCTAACTCGCGGTGGCCGGCCAGACCAACCGACCACGCCACTTGAGCAGTTATTGTGTAGCGAAATATTTTGTCTTACGCACTTTTCTTGTAAATAGTTGAAAAAGAAAATAAAAGCAAAATTAGATTCAAGGATATTAATGACATTGCCGATAAATATATAAATTACAGTGAGATTTGAATAAATTGTAGAAGGGACTTCCAAGTGATTTTTCCCTCTTATATGCACTCGAATTTGTAAAAATATTTGAATATTTTTTGAAATATTGAATTAAAACGACGCCTATACTGAGCCCATGTGGAATCACTGATATTCTTATTACCAAATTTTAGGATAATTAAAGATTACAGCTCGTATACGCGTCTTAAACATAAACAATAGTAGTTCTTGAACCTTTTGATGCAACGTAATCTTATTAAAATCAATGTGACTACGAATAATTAAAAAAAAATTAAAATAGTTATAAATTCCAATACAAAAAACTGTCACCTACAGTTAATCTCATTATCAAAACGTATTCATACTTTCCAGGTTTCATTGTTAGCCAGCTGAACTGTATAGGACACTAAATGTTATCTGATGTCTCTTAAAAAACTAATTCAGGTTGTCGTAAGACAGCCTGATGTATCGCCGTCATGTTTTAAATACTCTATATCGGAATCACTTTTTACAATGATATGAGCAGGCATATACTCTATCTCTATGTGTGTGTGTGTGTGTGTGTTTTGTGTCTTTCAAGTTTGCTTAGATAAATAAAAGAGTAAAAACAATATAAAAAAATGAGGGACCGAAAAAACAAAATGGCGGAAAAGATAGTCCACATACCCGCATCCAAATTCATGGAACCCCCAGTTTTGATGGGCTAACTTCAACAAACAAGCAATAGGGTAACACTCATACGAGAAATATATATGGGGTCTTTTCGCTGCATCAAACCCGGGCGCGCCTACCGCCATCGCCCCCCCCCCCCCCCCCTCCCATTTTACTACTTCCAAAACATCTTCCAAAATCACCATCATCACAAAAACCTGCCCCCCCCCCCCCTTTCCCCATTTTTTTTGTGTGTTCTCTTCCGGGAGAGGAATAGATTGCATTTTCTTTTATTTTTCGGTTTTTAATGACTAATACTAAAATACTTTTAAATAAAGCGTTATTTGACCAAAGATTTTAGCCCTTGCCCCAGAGTAAGCTGGAGGTCGTATCACGCCTTGTTTTCATGGTGATAACTCTTATTGTGATGGTAACTGACATCCTTCTTTAGACTGAGTAAAATCAATGCTTTTAAATTCATCCATTGGCAATCAAATTCACTATTGCACAACTCAATCAAAAATATGTAACTGTTGCCAACAGGACATCCATAACTTTCCAGCGCTTAAAGTCCTCTTCGGTCGAGTGGACGCTGTTGGTGTTCGTTTCAGATATCAAAGAGCTCCATCATCACGAATCTCCTACGCATCTCCACTGGTTGAATTTAATAATGGCAATGAAATCATTTTCTCTTGTGCATTGTCGTCGTTCACGCATCCTTGAGTCGGAATCCTGTCGAAAGACACTTGCAGACATTTCCCCCAAGCACTTTTAGAGAGATGAAAGAACCTCACTTCGTTTGAAATATATCTTAGCAATGCCTAATAAACTACCCAAGTAAACCTTAAACTGTTCGGCAATCTCTGTTTCCGAGGTTCATAATCGTACAGTTGTTAAAAGCGTGAGAGCGTACTTTGAAGGTGGGCTTTAAAGTTTCCCATGCTTGTTTAATATAAAAGGAAAACGTAAAAGCACGGTTCCATAATATTTCACACGCACGAATGCTTACTGTAAGTATGCACCACTGGTTATTCTGATTTGAATTTGAGTTGCCCTCAGGTTCTTGTGTACTTCTCAGACTAATAATGGTTGTTTTACTCTTTATAACCAACACAAATAGATAGGATGAAGAAATGTAGGGCGTGAAAGGTTTACAAAGAGTCTAGCATTCTTTAAACCTTCAGCTTCTCTTCGAGATAGTACTTTTGTCGTATTGGCATTCAAGTTTGTGATGTATTTCAGTTTGATATCATTAATATTAAAATCTGAAATGTAAATCAGATCAATTTGTGAATACCTTCAGTTTTTAACTTCCTAGAAACAGTGTGAGTGAAAAGGCATAGCACAAGACCAATCAAATTCTCTTTGTCCTCTTAATGAAAACTAGCTATAGTCGATTCGCATCAACTGTGCATTTGATGTCTGCGTCAGTCCCTTACGATGCTCTTGATTGGCTGTTGATAGCCAGTCACAGGGCTGGAAACTCTTAGTCTCTCTCCAGAGTTCATATAGGCAGGATGTATGTTCCACCTCTCCAAGGAGATGTCTTTCAAAGTATCCCTCAGGAGAGGGGAAACATACATCTTGCCCATGGGAACACTCTGAGAGAATGAGTTTCCCAGGCCTGGCTTATCAACACCCAATCGAGCGTCGTAGGGTACGTGTGTAGCATTCAGATGCACGGTTGCTGTGAATCTACTATAGAATTCATACTGCAAAAAACCAAAATTTCCATTCAAACATTGGCACGCGCACAAAAACACACACCCACTACATACACACAGACACACGACACCCACAAGCATTTCGGAATTCAAATGGACAAAAAACTTCTCCGAACAGCATGCAAAATAATGGGATAGTAAGCATACAAAACTATAATCATTTTGACCAGCCTTCGAAAGAGGTGACACGAAAAGAAAGAGAGAGAGAGAGAGAGAGAGAGAGAGAGAGAGAGAGAGAGAGAGCAGAGAGACGCTCTAGAAGCAATGATATTTTTCAAGATAACGACATTCATAGAAAACGCCACCTGTCCGCCGCTTTACAGATTCTGCCGGAAGCCGCTAATAATCAGATGTTAATAATGCCGGGCACGTATGAGCCTTTGTTTTGCAGTTTTCCGATTTGCCAACGTCCGGGAATTTTACAAGTGTGTTTACAGACATAAAAAAATAAATTGTCAGGTGAAATAGGTTGAAGACGTATTCGATGCTCATTCGAGATTATTTTTTTGCTAAGTCTCACACACAAATATATACTCATACTTTATATACATACTTATTATACCACACCGCACACACACACACACACACACACACATATATATATAAATATATATATATATTATATATATATATATATATATATATATATATATCTATATATATATATATAATATATATATATATATATATATATATATATAGTATATATATATCTATATATATATATATAACTATAATATACTATATATATATATATCTATTATATAGATGTGTGTGTGTGTGTGTGTGTGTGTGTGTGTGTGTGTGGTGCGCGAACGCGCACGTATACACAGAATACATGACCAAGAAGAGAATTTTCACCTTTCTTATTACCTTCTATAACGTCATCAAGCACGACTATTTCAATCGGGAATTCGGAAATATCGCAAAATGAGCCAGAATTCTTTGAGAGACGATTAGACTTACGAAATTTATTGCTTAGAATAATGTAAGCTTAACTTCTACAATATAGCAGTAAGTACTTTGGGGAAGTTCAGAACGGACTTAAACAAAAGGAATAGCTATTCACTTTTTAGTTGATTATAAGAGTTATTAGGCCATAGCCAAGCCTGTGGGGACCTATGGGTCATTCAACGCTGAAATGGAAATTGACAGTAAAAGTTTTTGAAAGGTTTGTAACAAGAGGAAAACCTCAAAGTAGTTGCCCCATAGAATCGAGTAAATAAAGGAGAGGGTGGAAGATAAGATGAGAAAGAGAATATGAAAAGGGATACAGTAAAAGGAAATGAAAGTGGGTTGCAGCAAGGGCCGAAGGCAAACGCTGCAAAAAAACTTTCAGTAATGCCTACAGTGCACCAAATGAGTCTATTGACGTCACTACCCCCCTACGGGGTTGATGATAAGAGAAGGCAAATTTATTTTTCGTCTCAATATAGAACATCCGATCCCAGGGATTAATTTTTTGGCAAGTGAAACTTTGGAACTCCTCAATATCGCAGATGGAAGGAAGAATTCCTAGATTGTTGCCTTCGGCAGCTCCTTCTCCTACCAGGAAAGTGGAGCTCACAGTCAGCTCGATTCCAAAAGAAAAAGAAGCATTTGGAATCAGACGAAGAAAAATCCTGCCAAAATGAGAATATTGCATTTAGCTGGATTTATGGGGAGGAAGGGGGGGGGAAAAGATCCTCACAATTGGAGGTCATAAATGGAAGCTCCCTCTGATAAATGCTTTCAACCTGTGATGTTATGTTGGTCACCATTCGTGAATATTAACGCAATGTGAGGTAGTAATGTCGTTTCCTGCGGTTAAACTGCATTATTCAAAGTATGACAACTCTTCGATATATTCTACGATGCAATCAGACCTTCCAGAGCCTAAATTCATACGTTTAATCAACAAATATTCGATTGGCATACGATTTCTGAGGCAGTTTCGATTCTCCACAAAACCCTCTACATAACGAACACAAGACTCTATCTCGAGGTGTGTGTGTGTGTGTGCACCAGAAGCCCCTCACAGTAAGACGCACCCTGACGAAACGCTGACTAACATGGGTAATGTCATATTGCTAATTTATGGATCTGTCAAAGATCACCTTCCGGTAACAGGAGCTAAACACAAAGGAATTTTCGAGGAAGTTCGTCATATCAGGGAGTGAATTTACACAGAAGGTATGAACCCAATCAAGAGAGATGATGATGGAGTACAGGTTGCGCAAAAAAATGATTTGCGGAGCAAAGCATAAGCTATCTAAAGAAGTTTAAACTCAGAGCAATTACTACTTTTGCTACATTCGAACAGTAATTGGTACTAATATGGATTCTAGGTAATGGCACTTAGACTTGGAAGATAAAAACGATCGAATTCCTAGCGTCGATAGGCTCAGTCATTCTTGCAGAGCAATTCTATACAACGTAATTTTTGTTTGTTTGCATGGTGTTTTTTACGTTGAACGGAACCAGTGGCTATTCAGCAACTGGACCAACTTCTGTTACCAGAAAAATACACCTCTCCCTCACCTCGAGGAATGCCGAGAATGGAACTCACGGGTCACCGAGGAGGCAGGCCAAGGACCATACCGATCAGCGCCACTGGGGCTCCATACAACAAGTCATGGACACCACAAAGCCCATCTCGTGTACTGTATATTCATTCGTGGATCGTAATACATCCAATTTACTCGTCGCCTCCCCGCTAAAAGTGTATCACGAGAATGGATAAAATTACAGAATGATTTCCAACGCCAGGCACAACATTCCTAAAGGATTCTTATCCTATCTCACCCCCTCCACCCCTCCCACCCAAAACCACTAAAACATTAGAAAGGCGTTTCTCATATTTATGAGATTTTAAGTATAATGAGAGACAAACGCTCGTTCACTCGCTTATTTTCCTTTTGCTGTTCGATTTCCTTGGCTGACTCCAGACATTAATCAGTGGAGTAGGAGGAGGATAATGAGCAGAAACTCACTCTCTCTCTCTCTCTCTCTCCCTTTTCCCTTTTTATTTGCAGGAGAGAAGGGAAGAGCAAGCCAAGAATACCAAACTTAATTACATTCTTACATTTATTCATGATTTCAATTTTATCTAAACAATTTTTCTATTACATAAAAGCCTATTTCATTATAGCATTATACTGCAATTTTTTGATTTGACAAAGTAGTTACCGGTAACACAGGTTTACAAACGCAATAACCACGACCATGAAGAATCAACCCGACTCATGATTCGTCTTGATTCGCCGCAATCATTTCAACAAAAGCGTTTACACCGAGCGCATCGGCATGCATTGAATTGACCAGATTCGCTCGAGTTGGCGAATCAAGACAAATTATGAATCGCGTGATTATTCGTGAATTGATCGATTCGATTTGCTTGGTGTGAAAGTTGTCTCATCGTGTGCATTCGGCGAATCTCTACTCTCGGAGTCTCAGCCAAACCATCCCAGCTTATCTGCCGTGTCAATTTTCTTCTATATCAAAGGACCACTTTTACCCGCCCGTCTCTCTCTCTCTCTCTCTCTCTCTCTCTCTCTCTCTCAGGAGTGAGAGTATATGTGTGTAAGAATAGCTCGACAAGTATCCAAGATTGGATGCAAAATATACGGAAGATGCATTAGCAATTCTCTGGTAGACTAGAGGTACCTCACACTGAGGGACCATGGAGCAACCCGAACGAGCTGTAAGGTAAGGTCTCTCTCTTTCCTCTCAATACTCTGCATAAGAGAAATTAAATATATGGAAACTCTCCAATTCTGTTCACTTCTTCGCGTCGAATTCGGGCTACACGAGAGAGAGAGAGAGAGAGAGAGAGAGAGAGAGAGAGAGAGAGAGAGAGAGAGAGAGAGATTAATGACATATTACTATTAGCATGTTTCAAAAGGCAACGATGTTTTCGGTAACGAAAACGAATGTAGAGAGAAATGCGTAATTGCCAAAATTTTGCTAATTACGTCGTCATGAATCGTTTGGCGACGTGCACCAAGTGATGGCGGATATATTAATTGATGGTGCATGTTGCAATTTGTAATTGAGTTATGATATGCGGATGGTGCATGTTGCAACTGCGTCACGATAAGCGCAATCTAATTACGATAAACGTCGGCACCATTGCATCAGTGTTGTGACTGCACAATGACACGAGGACAAACGTTAATGACAGTTGGCCCGACCATACCACGCCATATCCGGCGACGCAGTAAAGATTCGTGGGCGACTGCTGGCAATTTGGTCGTAATTACATCGTAGTAACGTCGTAATTAGCAAATTTTCCGCAGATACGCACTGCACTTCCTTGAATCACAAATGTGTGAGTGAGGCATAACTGACAGCACAGTTTTGCTGCATCTCAGGAGAAACCTAATAGAATGTCAAAATGGGTATCCTGACTCCCTTTGCGCCATAAAAAGAAATCTGAATTTTCAGATCCGGGGCTTTTCTCAATCAACAGGCTAGATGGGGCTGCAATCTTTGTAGATGCAGAAGCATGAGAATGTGGGGCGTTGTAGCCTTTACTGCTTATTGGATCGGTGTCATTACGAGAACTTGATGAAACGCGAGATCTTAGGTATGACTTGAAGGTCCAAGCTCCACACAGGAAATATGAATCATGTAGCAAATGCAGCGGATGGAGCTGTTAGGTTTTCTCATGAAAAGTCGCGGGGAATCTTTTCGTTGCCCACCTCGAATGAACGAATTCTTAACTTTACAGTCCAAGTATTAGTTACCTCGACTACTAGTTTTCAACTTCCTGAATATATAGTTTATTTGTTGATTGATTGATTGATTTATGGGTTTTAGGCAAACTGCGAAGCGCTGGGGCAACTAAGGCCATTCAGAGCCAAGACAGAATTGACAGTGAAAAGGTTCGAAAGATGTAACAGAGGGAAAGCCTCGCAGTTGCACTATGAATCAATTATTAGGGCATGGTGAAAAGTA
>NC_087206.1:66741618-66769118 GCF_015104395.2 Macrobrachium nipponense | reverse complement strand
TGTCTCCTCTTAGGATGGACTAGCAAGTCTTTGAGACATCCTGATCCTTGTAACTCTTTGTAACTCTCTTTACTGGATTGTACCGTTTTAACATTTTTTAAGGAAACCATGTCCTGTTCTTGTAATGACAGCCGTTTTCCTTGTAATGGAAAACGACAGGAAGTTTCTTGTAAAAAGGTTCACTCATTGACTTGTAGAATTAAACCTCCTTTGGTGAAATACTTAAAAACAGATAACCCGAGCGAAATAAGACCATAGCGGATGTTTAAGTAACAAGGGCTGGCAACCATTATCAAGCCAGCAAAAATTAAAAGGAAATCCAACCTCGACTGAGTCAGATGGTTTCTTTCGGGATAGAAAAATAAATTTTAAAGCCTGTCTCAAAGGGAAATCGGAGAAGCTGCTTGCATTCACTTGAGACAATAATACAACGCCCGAAAAGTTGTGTGGAAATCCCGGAAGCAAAATATTGCGAGTAAATTCCAATAGATATTCCGGAACGTTCAACACTGCAAATATTTTCTCAGTTCAAAATCTGAAGATTTTCCAGGTTATGTTTATTGAACAATTTGTAGTAAAATCACAGGAACTGTCACAATTATTTTACGTAATTTGATGTCATGGGAACCTGATAGCATTTAGAGACTGTTTCGGGAAGGTAAATTTCAATATCTTTCAACCCCCCTTTTCTTTTCTTTAGCAATACTTTTGCAATGATGGATGATTTTCACTTTCAGTTGAGTTAAGTTGAATATAGAACTTAGGCCAAACACCAAAGCACCATGACCTATGAGGTCATTCAACGGTGAAACGGAAATTGACAGTAAAAGGTTTGAAAGGTTGTGACAGGAGGAAAACCAAATCAAAGCAATTGCACTATGAATCAAGTGTTATGAGAGGGCGGAACGTAAGGTGAAGGAAGAGGATATGAAAGGAGGTACAGTAAAAGGAACGAAACGTGGTTGCAGCTAGGGGCCGAAGGTACGCTGCCAAGAACCTTAAGTAATGCCTACATTGCACCGGATGAGGTCCACTGACGGCACTACCCGCCTACAGGGTTTTTCACCTAAGGATATACTGTTAAGAGTAGAAAATAAGATATATGAAACATCACTGACAGAAACGATAATCTTCATTGACCATAAATGTAAATATTATAATGTTCACTACTTTTGATATAGTTAACTCTACGTATTAAACATTTTAATAAATATGGATGTAACAGTAAGTTAATATTTATTTTTACGACTTAGCTGATGAGAGTCTTTTAATTCTCTGCAGTGTTTGAGAATTTTGTATCAAGATATTATTATATATATGGTATATGCTATATATATAACATATATATGAAAAAGTGTTAATCACAATACCACGTCCTGAGGTATTATTCCATGGCGCGATATTAATGGAAAGAAAAAGTTTTATCATTAATCGATTTTTAGTGAACATTTACCATCACTGAGAAATCTATCAATGTTCCACACGGTTTCTTTTCCTTTTTGCACATTTTCCAGCACACCCCCACCTCCCCACCCCCTTCCTATTTTTGTTCGTATCTTTGTCATTTATGCTCTATTGCAGTTCCTCTGGTATTAGGCATCTGCTGTCAATGTCAGATATTCAAAGGCATCAGGGAGGCTTTATGAGGTAGAGTAATTCACCAACTAAATCGCAGAACATGGAACAGGTGCACAGGCCGCTTTGAACGCCTAATGGGCTCTGGCTCGCTACTAAATTAATCATATTAATAACCTGGTTACTTCAGGGATGAGCTCCTTATGTCTGTTTAAAACCTTTCAGACTATTATTGTTACTGAAATCTTGATCTATTGGCTGTTAGAGTGAAAGACGATAAAGGAGGGATCAGTTTACCTGTCTTCAATTTCACGTGACATTACCTCATTTTTCGTACATGTGATTATAATAATCGTTCAGACGCCCGCTAATTGCTGCTCCCATACTGCTAATGATAACATGTTTGGATGTCCATAACGACAAGGATAATAAACTATGCTTAATGGGTCTTATGTCTGTCCGTCCGTCTGTCATTCAATCACTGCCAAATGGCTGGTCCGATGGGCATGAAACTTGGCATGGGTTATAGTGGGGACCCCTAAGATGGTTTATGATGGGGTTTCATCCTACCTCCCATCGGACCAGCCGTTTGGCTGCCGTGATGAATGACAGACGGACGGACAGACATTACGCCTATTATAGTAAGATATTATACAGCACAAACACAAGGGCTGCTGAGACCGAATAACTAAGGAAGCTACTCTTTCCTGAAGTGTATAAGGGAGCTCTCAGTCCGTTTACTACAGAGAGAGAGAGAGAGAGAGAGAGAATAGAGAGGAAGAGGAGAGAGAGAGTGTGTTGAGTAAAAGGGGAAAACATTAGTAACCAAGAGAGGGAATGCTATTAAATTTTCCTTTTAAATTTTCATATATTCAGCAGTTTTTTATTTATCTTAATATATCTTTTTTTATCGCCAATAATTTATTATGTTTTGAGTGTGTTATATATACAACAAAAGAAATTACTTCCCAGGTGAGTATTCTAGTTTTTTCACGTAAACACTAGTACGAACTGGAATAAAGCTAGGTCTTTGTAGCAAATGTCTTAAGACACAGCATTTGTAGACTACACATGATTACGAACTGTCCCGCTCAAATTACCAGCAAGCTCAGTGTATCTAATGTAATACCCATCAACGTCTCACCGTAAGAGAGAGAGAGAGAGAGAGAGAGAGAGAGAGAGAGAGAGAGAGAGAGAATAATCATCATAACGTACTCCTCTTAGTAAATCCTTCCTAGGGCAATTTGCTCACACTCGCCTATCAAAAGAGAACGGGAAATATTAATATAAAAGAAATCAAGATTACTTTCAGTTGCTGCTGAATACAATCAGACATAAACACAATTCGTGTACTACTTTAAAAAAAATGTGTATTGAGAATTTGTACCTATCCATCACAACTGAATATAATACTTCAATCATACTATAGTAGATTCACATCAACCGTGCATTTGGTGTCTAGGCCAGTCCCTTACGACGCTCCTGATTGGCTGTTGATGAAGCCAATCACAGGCTGGAAATTTTCAGTCTCTCTCGAGAGTTCACACCGGTAGGATCTATGTCCCACCTCTCCTGAGGATACGTCTTTCAAAAGTATCCCTCAGGAGATGTGAAACATACATCCTGCCTATGTGAACTCTCGGTGAGAGAGTGTGTCTCCAGCCCTGTGATTGGCTTATCAGCAGCTAATCAGGTGCGTCGTAAGGGACTGGTCTAGACATCAGATGCACGGTTGTATGTGAGTCTACTATAGTAAAAACGGCATACTTTCCCCATATTTTTCAACATGATGTTTTGTACCGTGATTTTGGACCGACTTTTTGCAAAAATGACATAAGGAATTCTCATAATTTCAACCATTCGCTAGTTCACGATAGGGGTCGCCGTTTCCTGTAGTATATTAGCTTACTTATTATAGCTGGTTCACTTAAGGTAGATTCTTGGATGAGCCCTATGCTTACGAGACGTTTGTTTGGCGGCCGATGATTGCCTGGTACCAGGAGGTAGGCAGCTCCCAGCCAATCTTCAACGGCCGCCAAACAAACGTCTCGTAGAATAGGGGTCTCACCCAAGAATCTACCCTCTAAGTGAACCAGCCATAGTAATTTTGTTTTCTTCATTTCAAGATTATGATAACACATTCTGGCGACATTATTTGCTGAGATTGAGAATGCAAGAGGAAGCAGGACAATAAACTGAGAAGCAAACTATTTCGAGTTAAATATGAGTTGAATATAGAATATAGGTCAAAGGCGAAGCGCTGGGACCTGTAAGGTCATTCAGTGCTGAAATGGAAATTTGCATTAAAAGGTATGAAGGTGTCATAGGAGGAAAATCTTTAAGTAGTTGCACTATGAATCAGGTGTTAGGAAAAGGTGGAAAGTAAGAAAGAAGAAAGAGAATATGAAAGGAGTTACAGTAAAAGGAACGAAAGTGGTTGCAGCTAGGGGGTCGAAGGCTCGCTGCAAAGAACCTTAAGTAATGCCTACAGTGCACCGCATGAGGTCCGCTGACGGCACTTATCCCCTTACAGAAGCAATTCCATCGAGACGATATTTTATAAGATCAAATTCCACACCCCCTCCTCTCTCTCTCTCTCTCTCTCTCTCTCTCAAAGCAAAAGAATAATTGCTTCATTAGACGTCCTAACGTAGACGTTGGGGCAGGTCAGTTCCGATACCTACCTTCTCGTTTGGGCAAAAGATTCAGTATCAAAGGAGAGGCTTTACCTGGTAGAAAAGCTTTCATTAAACATAAATACGAGAAGTTCATTTACCGCATTTATATCTGAAAGAGGTAGTGGCAGTATATCTTCATTTCCATTTCATTATGGAGCCACTAAGCCTTTTCCTCCTTAATGGGGTTCCTCTAGTTGTGAGAGGGAATATTTATTTACGGCTTTGTATCAAACAGGATTTTCTTCTTTACCCTGCAGGTATTTGAGTGCATTTAGCGTTACCAATAAAATGCATAATGCTAGGTTCTATTAGGCCATTTTTCGTGAATACCTTGTCGCTTAAAAAATGAGGTTATAAAAAAACGAATATGAAAACCCAACAGATCAACCCAAGATTCTCTAATCACGTAAAAAAACAAAACAAAAACTCCATCTGTTATTTGGGTGCATTTAGCGTTCCAATAAAATGCATAATGTTAAGATTCTATTACGTTTTTTTCCGGGAATACCTTGTCGCTTATAAATGAGGCTATGGAAAAGCAAATATGAAAGCCTAAACAGATCAACCCAAGTTTCTCTAATCAAGGAAAGTAAAAAAAAAAAAGAAGAAAAAAAAAACACCATCTGAATCAAAGTTCTTTTTCACCTACACTACCTCTTCCCTACTGCGTCTTTCCACTGAATTTGGTACAATAATTTATATTTCATTTGGATGCATTTATTGGTCGTAGGCCTAAACAGAAACCTGACCTCCTTGATCAATCCTATTAAAGTTTTTTACGGTAAACCGGGGCCCCCTCCCCGCCCGCTCCTTCTCCATCTCTCTCTCCTCTCCTCTTCTCTCTCTATATCTCTATCTCTCTCTCTCTCTCTCGCTCTCTGTCTCTCTGTACTCTTCTCTACTCTCCATCTCTCTCTCTTGTTTTTACTTCATATGGCTTCAGACCGACCTCTTTACAGAAGGCTAGAACTGTCGTTTAAAAATATAAGTCAGTGTGTCTTGTTTTTGTGAGAATTGCCATTATAGTTTTCTGGATATTTCCTAACAGTCATTGACACAGTTTTGATAAATATAGACGGTAAATACGTTAATTTATTTATTTCCTGAAAGTTACTAATAGAAAATTAAGTCAAGGTTACTAACACAAAACTCACTCTGCTCGGCAGGGAAGTAGATAGCTAGAAATGTCTTTGAAGGGGCAGTTACAGACTTTACTAGTTAAGGGGTGTATAGTCACTCATTCAAGTTCACGGATGTCTCCGGGCTTAATGCTGAATTCCATCCAACCCCTTTCTGGACAACGGGTCTGTATGGTGACGTAAGACGGGTGCACACACACACACCACAGAACTTTCTACAGCACTCCAGAAAACTGTCTTCCAGAAAAGGGTGAAATGGAAATCTCTCTCAAACACCCAGACATCCATGAACTTGAATGAGTGACTTTACAACCTCAAGTATTTATATTGAATATATTAAAGGCAACGTTTAATGTTAATGTCTAATACTGGGTAAGGTATTGCGTATAGAGAATCCACTTACGTATTTAAACTAGAAAACTATTTTCCAGAGTTCCAGTTCTTTCGTCATAAATTTGAAGTTTAGGATTTATGGAAATGGGAGATAACTAAAATCCTGATTTTCTTTCAACGTAACTAGGACAGCGCAGTCCTAGGCCGATGGAGCGAGTTGTATTCAGAGTTTCAGACACTTGGAAATTAGTTTTAATTAATCATAACCGATTTTGCGAGGACTTTTCCACCTTCAACTTGTTGCCACATCTTAATTAAACCACCCTTTTTTTTCCTTAAACACATTTTGCACACTTATGTCAAATTTGTTTAAGCGTTTTTGTTTTTACCATATGCACAACTCTATGTTATACTACTTGTCCATGGATTTTTTTAGTAGTGTAAAGCCACTTGTTGCCAATTCAGTATTTAAACAGGTACACTACCATCACTAAAATTATTCGGTAATGAATACGTAACCTCGTAATAAGCCAGATTTTATTTCTCCATTTAGGTTTCATTTATACCATTGGCTTTTAACAGTCAAGCTAAAAACAGTTGAAAAGGGGGGGGGGGTATTCGACTGCCACTCTATAGCTATTTTTTCTTTATAAATAGCTCTGTTCACCTAGATTCACCTCATAGAAACATTTCTTAAGAATCAGAATTGTTTTAGTAGTCACCACTTTCAACCTATTATATATAGTACTAAAGTTAGATTTTTAGTATCAAAACCAATAATTTAAACGATCAGTATTGAAAAGTCAAAACTTTCGAAACACAAATTTATCAACTGGGATTTAATAACTGCTTAAACTTTATAGATGCCCAATTCTGAATCATAGTAATTACTTTCGACGAAGGCAAAAACGTTAATGACTGCTTAAACTTTCTAGAAATCAAATTCTGAGTTACAGTAATTACTTTTGATTTAGACCTTTGATGAAGGCAAAAGCGTTCATAACTACATATGAATAATATAAAACTTTATTGGAACGTCAAATTAACTTTACATATTTGGACATCTAATAACGGATACTGTATAGCATTAAGGGTATACAAAAATGAATACCAGGCTCCTTCCTCACCTCGCTTCTAATACTAGTGTGGGCAAAAACCACAATCAATAGTTCTGGACCACTCTAGTATCCTGCTTGCATTGCCTTAAAAACAGTTTCAGTGAGCCTATACTGTCAAAATATAAAACAGTTTCAGAAGAACACCAAATCCAAATAGATTTACTTTATTTTTTTTAAATGTCAGAATGCAGTTAGCTGCTATATAATAATATATATATATATATAGATATATATATATATATATATATATATACATATACATATATATATAGATATATATATATATATGTATATATATATATATAGATATATATATGTATATATATTATACATAAATATATATATATATATATATATATAGGATATATATATACATATATTATATATATATATATATATATATATCTATATATATATACACTAACTGCATTTCTGACATTTAAAAAAAATAAAGTAATCTATTTGGATTTGGTGTTCTTCTGAAACTGTTTTATATTTTGACAGTATAGGCTCACTGAAAATACTAGTGACGGTTATTATTATTATTTATTATTATTATTATTATTATCTATATATATTATATATATATAATTATTATATTACTATATATAATAGATATATATATAAATATATACATTTATGTATATTATGTATAGATATATATATATAAGATAATATTAAGATATATAAGATATATATATATCATATATATATTATATATATATATGTCTATGTATATAATACCATATATAATATTATATAATATGATATATATATATTATATAAATACATAGAATAATATATATATTATAAGATATATATATATATACCTATGTATATATATATTATGTCTAGTATGTATATTATTATATATAGATAAAATATAATTATATTTTTATTAGAATATAATATAAAGAGTTTATGTTATATATAGATATTTATGTATGTATATTTATGTATATTATTATATATATATATTATTATTATATATATAATATTAATATATATATTATGTATATATCCTATATATGATATGTATATATATATATAGTATATATTAATGTATTGTATATTATATATATATATATATCTATCTATATATATAGTATATACATATATATATATTATATATATATATATATATATATACTTTATATACATTACAATAATATATATATATATATATATACATAAATATATATATATATATATATATATTGATATATATATAATAATAATAATATTGTAATAATAATAATAACCGTCACTAGTTAATATGTATATTGCACAAAATATGACACAGTAAAATATCTACGTTTCTTTTGACATCGAGCAATCAATTTCACACTTCTAAGAATCTTTATTCTCTCGTTCGGTAAATCACTCATCTCATACAAGCCAGTCCTATCAAACAACAACGTCATAAAACGCCAAATCAAGCAGTTAGCAGTGAAGCATCGTCTGATGTTTTAAAGTTTCCCACTTTTGACCAAAATCAAGGACGCTGTTGTCGCTCGCGCGTATCCGAGTTACAGGAAGGTCACTCCATGGTCCTTGTCATGACGTCCACGGCAAAGCGTCTCTCTGCAGAGTCTGTACATATCTTCGTTTCGTCATTTTGCGGCGGTCTCGGACAGCAGCAACATTCCTTTGTGGAGGTACGTTAACGATAGGGTAACTGTGGTCGGGTGTGGTTGAGACTTGTCTACCAGTTGAAGAGTTCATTCTGTGGCCGTAAGTCTGCTGTGTCCCTTAACCTTTGCAAATACCAAGTTTCGCATAGGTTTTGTATTGAATTTTGTAAATATAACTAAGATTTGCATTAGTTTCTCTACTTTAAAACACTGTATTACTTAAATGTAATGGTGTTTGAACAGGCTTATCTTGGTAGTTAATTATTTAAATTGATGATCTAATTCTGTTTTGAACTGAATGTGCATTGTGTTTTATACTCATTTTTGCTTTATTTTTAACCTTATTTATGTACAAACTTTAAGCTTCTTGAATGCGTTTCATAGTTTTTATAAGTTAGCATATAATTTGTTCTAGTTTTTAATTTTCATCTTTTGTATAGCTGAATTAATCATAGTACGTACTATGGTTCTATTTTTTTACGCTCAGATTATATAACTTGTTAGCCATTGTTAATTTCTTTTATTACTTTCTTTTAAGGATCAGATCTCGGATCTGTTTTTGTCGTCATTATTTTGGGTCTGCTTTAGTTATATGACCATACGACAATTCTTCACTCTTACCTGTAGGTAGAGGGAAAGATGGTGTTTTAGTATTGGATGTAATATTCCATTTCTCGTCGCCGAGGTTCCGGGATGAAGGGCGATAATAAAGCAATATCTTCTTGCTTGTGTTTATTGGCTAAACTACATTGAAGAAGGCGGGTAGTTGAATATACAAAATACAATAAGCGTATATAATAGAATCATAACAAACATATGAGCATCGAAGCTCGATACACAATAAGGAATCATATCCTGCATACATGAGGTAGAATTTATAAGATCGAAGCCTCTGTGTCGGACTCGATACTAACACAATAATAATTGGTTATACTTATAACATTTACGCATTATGCAATACAGTGCAATAGCTCTGAACTGAACGTGTCTGCGGAGCGAAGATTTCCCGCGCTCGTTACATAAACGTCTTGCATACATAACAGTCTCCTCCCCTTTACCTGTGACTAAGAAACAACTGTTCCTCACATTTACAAATCTAATCTTTCAGGAGGTTTTCCTCTACTCATTCTGTTAGGGAGTACTATAGGTGTGTTCTGAGCTGTTGCATGATTTTGAACATCTTGGTGAGCAGTTTGCACATCTGAGTTATTTAAGTTTGAGGTATTTGAAACTTGTACTTCTGTATGTTTGTACCAAATGACTGCAAACTGATCAACATGACGTTTTACAATCTTTCCACCGACATTAACATCATAATGTAAATTACCTATCTTCCTGACAATTTCTCCTTGTACCCATTTTTCTGGTGTATTGTATGACCTTACCATGACATAACCTGAAGCAGCGAAATGTCTTACATAGGGAAGTTTTTGTTTTTTTTACTTGATCATAACCTTTCTGTTCTAACTGACTCTGCAAGCTTGGATACATTAGATCTAACTTATTCCTGATCCTCCTCCCCATCAACAAATAAGATGGTGTTACACCCGTAGTATTATGCACGGTTGTTCTATAGGATAATAGGAACTTTGCAATGTGAGATGCTACATTACCAGAATTTGCTTGTCTACACTTCATATTATGTTTGAAAGTTTGAACAAATCTTTCTGCTTCACCATTCGTGGATGGATGATAAGTTGCTGATAATGTATGTTGTATACCATTTACATTCAGAATTCCTTAAACTCCTGTGAAGTAAACTGTGGGCCATTGTCTTGTCACTATTCTTTCTGGCAAACCATGCGTTGCAAAGATTTGCATGAGTGATTTTATAGTTGCTACCGATGAAGTTGTTTGCATTGGTATAACTTCTGGCCACTTACTATATGCATCTACTAATATTAGATATGAGTATCCTAAAAATGGACCTGCAAAATCTACATGTATACGTTGCCACGGGTATCTGGGTAATTCCCATGGGTGCATTCGTGTTGGTTTTGGATTGTTTTGTTGTAATGCACAATTCATACACTTCTTAACCAATTTTCAATGTCCCTATCAACACCTGGCCACCAAACATAAGTTCTAGCAATTGACTTTGATCTGACAATACCTTGGTGGTCTGCATGTATTTCTGATAGAACTCTATTTCTTAATGCATTTGGAATCACTACTCTTGATCCTCTCAAAATACATTCTTGTGCTACACTCAATTCATTCCAAATTTCTTTGTATGGTTTACAATTGGCATCTTCTTCACAAATATCTCTGCCGGTTATTAGACTCTGCATTATTTTTGAAAGTACTGGGTCTTTTTTTGTACCTTGTGCTTTTTCCTTAGCTGTAATAGGTAAATTATATGCAGAAATAATCAAAAAGAATACTTTCCTCATATTGCTCTGGTGCTTTGTCTACAGGCAATCTCGACAAAGCTTCTGCATTACCCATCTTAGATGTTGGTCTATATTCTATGTTGTAATCATATGCCGCTAATATGATTGCCCACGTTGTAGTCTTGCAGCTACTAACGTCGGTAAACTTGCCTTTGGACCCTAAAATCATCAATAATGGTTTGTGGTCTGTAACTAATGTGAACCTTTTCCTGCCGTATCAGATACATATGGAACTTTTTCACTCCATACACTAGTGCTAATGCTTCCTTTTGTTTCTATTTGTGAGTAATTTCTCTCTGCTTTGTTCAATACCCTAGAGGCAAAAGCTATTGGTTTTTCTGTACCATCTGGCATTACATGTGCTAGTACTGCACCTAATCCTATGTTTGAGGCGTCACAAACCAACTTTACTGGCAAATCCATTTGATAATGTACTAAGAATGTGGGTGATGTCACTTCTGCTTTGATTCTTTCAAAAGAATTTTGACATTCCTTTGTCCAATTCCATTTTACATCTTTGTTCAGCAAATTGTACAATGTGCAATTGTTGCTAAGTTTTGAATGAAACTACCATAGAATGTTACTAAAACCTAAAAATGATTGCAATTCCTTGACATTTTCTGGTAACTTTGCTGACTGCACTGCATTTACCTTATCTTGAGTCTTATGAATACCTTTACCATTTACAATAAAGCCTAAATACTCAACCGAGTCAACTTCTAAAATACATTTACTCTGATTAACCTTGATATTGTGTTCCTTTAGTTTCTTTAGAACTGCACGTAACCTTTCTCTATGCTCTTTTTTGTTTTTGCCAGCTACTAATATGTCATCAATGAAATGAATACTCCTGACATACTGCAAATATTTTGTCATTGTTGCTGCCATATTGCTGGACTGCTAGCAACACCATAGGGAAGTCTTTTTGGACGATACAGCCCTAAATGTGTGTTTACAGTACATAGCTTTTGGGAATTTTCATCCATGGATAGTTGTTGAAATGCTTGTCTAAGATCTATCTTAGAAAATACTGAGCATCCTGACAAAGTTGCGAACATATCTTTAGGATTTGGCAATGGATGTTGTGCTACTTGCAATTGTGGATTTAATGTCACCTTGTAATCTCCACATAACCTAACTTGACCATTGTCCTTAACAATTGGAACTAAAGGTGTAGACCAATCTGAATAATCTACCTTTTCCCATGAACCTTCACTTTCTAACCTTCTAATTTCAGTTTCCACAGCTGTTTTCAATGCATATGGAACTGGTCTTGGAGCAGAAAATCTAGGAGTAGCATTCTCCTTTAAAACTAAGACTGCTGTGCATTCTTTACTGTTCCTACTCTGTCTTCAAATACTTCTTTGTAATCTGATAGAAGATTAGTTAATGAAATTTCTTCTGCTGGTTCTTGTTTTGTACCTGTAACCCTTAGAATACTAGGCCAATCTAATTTTATGCATCTTAACCAATCTAATCCTAATAATGTCTGTCCTTGACCCTTGACTACTGTCAATGGTAACTTACCTATCTCTTGATCTTTGTATTGAACTTTCACTTGTGATGAACCAACTACTTCTATGTTTGTACCATTATAACTTTTGAGCACTTTGTCTGAAGGTCTTATCACTAGGTTAGGTATCGTTTGTGCTACTCTTTCAGAAATTATTGTCACATCTGCAGCTGTGTCTATTTGCATGGGTGTGAGTTTCCCATTTATTTCTATTTGAGCCATAAGACGTTCTTTTGAGTCTTTGTTCACGGAATTAATGTGAAATGCAAATTGTTCTACTTCTGTGGTCTTATGTACACTTTCTTCATTTGAGCTAGAGCAGTCATTTGAATTTACGGTTCTATTGATTTGTTTTGTGGTCTTTTGCTTAGCAAATTTACACTGACTTGTTAAATGACCACGCTTCCTGCAGTTATTGCACGTCTGACCTGACGCTGGGCACTTATCCCAATCATTGCTATAATGATCTTGTTTACCACATCTAAAGCACGATTTCTTTTGAGGTTTTTTGTGTCCCCTATGTGACTTTGACTTTTCTGTGAGTATGCATTAGGTTTAACCTTGTTCATACTTGGGATATACCTGGGCTAGGCTTACTCGTTTCATTTTTGTTTGCCCTTTCTTTTGCATGTTGGTTGAAACTCATTTTATAGGCCTACATGATTCACCTGGCTACTGTTGTTGTTATGAGTCTTACCTACAATGACATTGGACTGGTAATTAGCTGTTTCTATTGCTCTTGCTATTTCCAGAACTTTTTGCAAATTTAACTTCTTTTCTTGCAGCAACTTCTTTCTAAGCTCTTGCGAGTTACTCCTTACTATAATTTGTTCTATTAACCTGTCTTCTAGATCTCCAAATTCACAAGTTGAAGCTAATTTCTTTAACTTGGTTACAAAAGAATCTATTGTCTCACCTGATTCCTGTGATGCTTCTATGAACTGATAACGTTCAAAGTATTTATTTGCTTGAGGAGCAAAATAATTTGTGAGCCCTTCAATTGCGTCCTGCAATGAATCACCTGTTAGATTCAAAGTATTGAATACTTCCTGAACTTCTAAACCTGCAGTATGAAGTAACAAAGCCTTCTGCTGCTTTTCGTTTATTTTCCCTAGTGCTTCTAAATAAATTTGGAAGCTGCCTATCCACTTTTTCCATCTTGTACCCACTGATTTAGGATCATCACCGATGCTAAAGCTGTCTAACTTGATACTAAGAAGTTTAGGCTAGGCTAGGAATTTGGAAGTTCTTTTTTTTTTTTTTCTTTCTCACCTTGTAGGCTACCCTTGCATAGACATACCTGTTGCACTTTTACTCTCTAAACCAACCCTTTTTTTGGTGTTAACGCTCCTGACTTGGCAAAGCGTTGCTTGGTTTGAGTGTGATGAAGGCATCTAGGTAGAGATTCTTCGTTTTCGAGTAGACTTCATCCGTTTGGGGTCGTCGTCTTCCGCTACTTGGCTAGGAGATTAGGCGTAGGCTATAGGCTCCATTTGGCTGCTACGAGTTCGTCACCTGCGTCGCCAATGTTTTGTCGTCATTATTTTGGGTCTGCTTTAGTTATATGACCATACGACAATTCTTCACTCTTACCTGTAGGTAGAGGGAAAGATGGTGTTTTAGTATTGGATGTAATATTCCATTTCTCGTCGCCAATGTTTTTGTCGTCATTATTTTGGGTCTGCTTTAGTTATATGACCATACGACAATTCTTCACTCTTACCTGTAGGTAGAGGGAAAGATGGTGTTTTAGTATTGGATGTATGATTCCATTTCTCGTCGCCGAGGTTCCGGGATGAAGGGCGATAATAAAGCAATATCTTCTTGCTTGAGTTTATTGGCTAAACTACATTGAAGAAGGCGGGTAGTTGAATATACAAAATACAATAAGCGTATATAATAGAATCATACAAACATATGAGCATCGAAGCTCGATACATAATAAGGAATCATATCCTGCATACATGAGGTAGAATTTATAAGATCGAAGCCTCTGTGTCGGACTCGATACTAACACAATAATAATTGGTTATACTTATAACATTTACGCATTATGCAATACAGTGCAATAGCTCTGAACTGAACGTGTCTGCGGAGCGAAGATTTCCCGCGCTCGTTACATAACGTCTTGCATACATAACAGGATCCAAATAGGCTAATGTTGAGTCCTTTTAAGTCATATTTGCTAGCTTTTTATTGAAATGAAAATATGTATAAATGGTTGCAAAGATATGACTGGTTGCAGTAGAGATCTCTCAAGTAAATCCACTCACTGTTCTAAAGATAACTTATTATTTTCAGATTTTCGTGACACACTACCACTTCGTGGCTCAAGTCAAAACTCAAGTCAAAAGCTCTGAAAAATGTATTCTTTAACTTGAACAAATTATGCTTCAAGAAAACTAGGTAAGGTGTGCTAATAGTGTGCAAGCAAAGTGAATTTGTTTTTACCTCCACCCCTGCAGGGGCGGTGCCCCTGTAGGGGTGGAGGCGCCTCCCATGGCCTGTTCCATAGGTCTTATGACCTATGGACAGGTGCATGGGAGGTTGGGGGGTTGTTAAACTGATTTAATTGAAGGTGGTAAGTTTCCTTCGAATAGTAATTTTAGTGGTTAACGGTTTTAAGTTTTTCTTTTCCCAAATTTAAGTAGTTTATTTTTTATGGGAGTTCTTGAAGTTTTAATAACTTTTATGCAATATTGGTTATATTTGCCAATGAGATTCTAGATAGGTTAATGTCGGGGAATAAATACAAAATTTCAATGTCGGGGAACAAATACAAAATTTCAATGTCGGGGAACAAATACAAAATTTCAATGTCGGGGAACAAATACAAAATTTCAATGTCGGGGAACAAATACAAAATTTCAATGTCGGGGAATAAATACAAAATTTCAATATCGGGGAATAAATACAAAATTTCAATGTCGGGAATAAATACAAAATTTCAATGTCGGGGAATAAATACAAAATTTCAATGTCGGGGAATAAATACAAAATTTCAATGTCGGGGAATAAATATTAATCATTTTTTATTTATTTTAAATTTAAAAACTTATATTTTCAGTGGTAACTTCGCTTAACATTCACGTCTGGCGTTTGACTTCTATAACTTGAATGGACGTTAACTTGATATTTTTTGTTAAATTTAGCTTGGTATTTTTTGTTTTAAAAATTTAAGACTTTTTAAGTCAACTTTTATTGGTGGTGTTTTGAAATCTTAATGGTTTTTTTTAAACTTAATTTAGGGTAATTCTTCAGAAGCAATCCGCACTGGATATTAAAATAAATAAATCACTACATGGAAAGAGCATGTGAAAAGTAATATAAAAAGTATAGTCATTATATGAGAGATTGAACGGGGTGGAATTAAATGAGCTTAAGTTTTTACCTCGAATTTTTCCTAAGTCGGGAGAGGTGTTTCCTTTACGGTAATGTTTACTTTTAATGAGCCCTCTAACTTACTTTCTTACGCAAACAAAAGCAGTTCCAGTTACTCCATTATTGGCCGAGAGGTGTGACATCGATATGACGTCATGGGTTTCATAACCAATTACGAACGACTTTAGTCGAAAACCTAAGTTTCACTAGCATTTCAACGGAGTAATAAAGTTACCTGTCCAGTGTCCACTGGTATCCTTGTTTGACTGAATACTCGAAAAATTAAGCAAAAACCGGCATTTTGTCTTCCTGTAGCTATGGCAGAGGCAGTGGCTGGCCCTTCTGGCATTAATTTTGACAGTCCTCTTCGATTTCCTACCGATTGTTTGTTTCAGTGCAATGTGGGTTACGGTGAATTTTATCATTATTTGTCTAGTGATGGTGGTAAAGAAGTTGTGATTGAATATGCTCAGAGACATAATTTTATTCTACAGCCCAAAAAACTTCGAGTTATGGAGCTATTTGTCGGATCGACTACAACAGCAACGCCTTAAGGTGTGATCACTCTGTAGTGACGAAAGGACGTCGGCGTAGCGATGCGACACCCAAATCTATCTGCCACGGTAAGTAGCCTTACTGTAAACCCTGTGGGTAGCGCGCGCAGCGCAACATTACCTCTTGCCATACATGCCGTGCTTGCCAAGAATCTTTAAATATGCGGATAAGGCGCGAAGCGCCGTTCCGCTACGGCCTTACTGACAGCACACACAAATCGATGGTCGCCGATATGTAGTCGCTCCTTACTTTGTTTGTTGTTGTTTAGTTATCGCCGCCATATTAGTTTGGTGTTCTTCCGCCGATTTTGGTCGGCGGTCGAGTGGGCCCGCGAATCAGTAGGTGCTCCCAATTATTATTATTGCTGCAAAGCACTCCTTTCTGGTTGTTTTGCGTAAGAAAATAAGTTAGAGGGCTCATTAAAAGTAAACATTACCGTAGAGGAAACACCTCTCCCGACTTAGGAAAAATTCGAGGTAAAAACTTATCAAGCTCATTTAATTCCACCCCGTTCAATCTCTCATATAATGACTATGCTTTTTATATTGCTTTTCACATGCTCTTTCCATGTAGGTGATTATTTATTTTAATATCCAGTGCGGACTGCTTCTGAAGAATTACCATTATGTATTTTCGTGTGTTTTAATGTGTTCTGAATGGCTAGGATAGTAATACTTCTACTACATCCAACAAGGTTGGGGACCCTTTGGGAATGCGGGATTTTGGGTGGGGTAAACACCATGGATACAAAACAGCATTTGAATTAATGAATAAGGAGCACAGACAGATCAAACCAAACCTAACCTAACCCAGGATACCTAAACTAACCTAGGACACCTAACTAACCTAGGACACGGTGCCCTGACCGGGGGGGGGCTCCGCCCCCTCGTAACCCCCCACCAGTGTTTAAATGACCTAAAACTAGATCAAACCCAACCTAACCACTAACCTAGGACATTGGATGCCCTGACCGAAGCCCCCTACCCCCCGGATAGTGTTTAAATGACCTAACTAGATCAAACCAACCTTGTACGTGGTGCCCTGATGGTGGGGGGACCCCCTTGGGGGGACCCCTACCCCCCCACCCCCAGATAATGTTTAAATGACCTAACCAGATCAAACCACCTAACCTAACTAGGACACCTAACCTAGGACATATATAGTTACAATACGAATTGAAATATTAAATTTATTTACCTTAATTGGATGGACACACACGTTTTGATGGTTTATATCCAGAAAAGAAGGTTGTTGGCTCATCTACAGTGTCGTCGTCATCAGAAAAGGATTCCCTAGGTGGTGGTGATGGCAGTGTCACTTAAGGTGGATACAGTTTAGCAGCTTCAAGTGAAAATTGGTGCAAAACTGAATCCTGTAGTGCTTAATAAATAAATACCCAGCAAGGTATTGTTTCAAAGGTAGTCCTTTTTTTTTTTTTTTTTTTTTTTTTCTCCAGGCATTTTAATCCACTCCTTAAAATCTCGCCACAATCGTTCAATATTTTGAGAGTGAATGTTAGAATTATTGGGATCAACAAAATTTGTGTGGTTTACTTGAAAATGAGTGTATCCACTCACTGATTTTATTATAACCTAGCCACGAGTCACTCTAAATAATAGAGGCTGGTTTAATGTAGCGATTAATTAAAGGAATTAAAATATCACTTTTCCGATTGTGAGCACCAGGATCAATTAATGCCTCAACAAAGAATTTTTTTTGTTCTCTCTTTACCACCAAACAACCAACACTGGGTAAGAGGGCGACCTTTATGGCATTTACTATGAGTAATTAGTGTTTTATAAATTTCCACTTCAACATCACACCACCGATGGGCTCCTGATTATTGCACCAAAACTGACTCGCTTCACTACAGAAACTTCTCCAGTCAACACTGGTCTTTGATGAAATATTTAAATACTTAACAATTGGGCGATGTTTCCAAAATTCACTCAAAAACAAAGAAAAATCAACTTCCATACCGGCAATTTAACTTATCTAAAAATGTGCCTTTCCGATCACTTACAGTAAATTACTACTATTTTTCTCATTTTATGTCTTTTGTCTAAAACATAAACTGGTACAGCCCCGCCCAAAAATTTTATCCTTTCTGAATTGACAGGGCTTTCCACACTTTAAACACTGTACTGCTGCAGGTAGCACTCCATGTTCTCGTAAAAATTCAATGCAGTTTCATTTTCATAAAAATCATGAATTAACCGAAAATAATCAAAATTACAGGACGAACACAGGCATAGCTTAACTCTGAGAGACTTCGACCAAATGACAAGCGAATATGGCTGACAGCTGTCAATTTTCACCAGGTCACGTGACTCCTAGACAAACTTTAGCTACCCACAATGCAATTTTAAAAGGGAAAAAATTTGCATCAGAACCACAATGCAGTTCCAAACAAAAAAACATTCGCATTAGAGCACAAACTGTGTCTGTGATAAAGTAAACAAAAACACTTAGAATTTTTTCGAGGATAAGGATTCTATAACCATTCATATCTCGCATATGGTGAATTTCCCCAAAAAGTGTTCAGAGACAAGTTTAATAATTTATGCAAAATGCATCTATAATACATAATAATTATTATAGAAAGAGTTGGAACTATAGTAAAAACAATACCAATGTGTGTTAGTTGTGTTGGTTAAAATGTGTTGGTTAAAATGTGTGTTGGTTAAAATGTGTGTTGTTAAAATGTGTGTTGGTTAAAATGTGTGTTGGTTAAAATGTGTGTTGGTTAAAATGTGTTAGTTAAAATGTTTTAAAATTTTTCTTATATTAATTTAGGTTGGTAATTCTTTATTTTAAAATTATTCTAAATTTTTTAAGATATGACTTTTAATGATTTGAACTTAATTCATTTGCTCAGTTAAAAATTGGTTTTAGTTTGAAATCTTATACATTAGTGATAAATTAGTGATAATGTTAATTACAAAGAGCAGGCCTATATTTTTACTTGATACAAAAAGACAGGCCTATGGTTTGATACAATGAATAGAAACCGCCTGCCAATAATGAGGTAGACATTAATGACAGTTATCTAACAAATGAATTCTAGAAACTAAGACTATGCTATGACTTGAGTTTAAACAAACCTTGTATAGGTTTACTCATTTAATCTTGACAGTTTTGAAAATTTTAACTATCGATCCTAAGGTCACTTCACTTGCTATCAGTTTTTAGGGCACTGCTGGTCCCTTGGTTTAATTCTTGGAGAAACTTTGATCTATTGCGAGGGCTTCATTTCATCTTAAATTTCTTCTTAAATAAACCTTATTTACAGACTTTATTTAGAATCTTTAAGGTTTTTATATTTGCAAGAAAGTATTTCTCCCGCAGATTTGTTTTTCAGGATGTTTCTCCGAACAGTTACTTGATGCAACGGAAGAGGCGACTGTTAGTAAACAACTCCAGTGTTGGTTGCTTTTATGTCGCTATATCTTTTTAAAA
The DNA here is from genome assembly GCF_015104395.2 of Macrobrachium nipponense. Taxonomy (NCBI): domain Eukaryota; kingdom Metazoa; phylum Arthropoda; class Malacostraca; order Decapoda; family Palaemonidae; genus Macrobrachium; species Macrobrachium nipponense. The sequence goes on along the minus strand of NC_087206.1, from coordinate 66,749,340 downwards.
ACTAGGTGAGAATGGAGCCTGCCATTGACTGTCCTCCACTTGTCGAATGTTGTAATGTCTGATGGTTCAAAAGTAATAGTATGATACTCCATCAGCCTTTGTAAACTAGTTAATTTTCTTACATTGAATTCCAACAAACTTTTTAAGATACTATTTTAAGATACTATTTTAAGCTATTAATTTGGACCAGTTAGGAAAGCTTTCAAATCTCAAATCCCAGGTTTTTTAATTTGTAAGAGTAGTGAAATTCTTTAGCTTTTAAAGTCAAATGGTATGTGCCATTAATTGGTATTGAAGTATTTAAGTTCTAGTTTTAATATATGCAAGACGCTTGTTAACTAATAATGTATTTGAAACTTATGGTATAGAATATTATCGAAATTCACGAAAGGAAGCAAGATGTTATTTTAGATTAGATTAATGCTTACTGAGTTTTGTAATTTAAATTTAGTTTAAATTGAATTAAAATTTTTCATTGGTGTCGCTGTAAAGGATAAATACGAGAGAAAGCCTTTATGTAACCTATTTTGTTTTTATTAGTTAATACAAACTTAGTTTTAGTAGCTGTACAGATAGTGCAACACACATTTGTTTTGAGTTCAGTATGTAAATGAAGGCGAATGATTTATTGTAAATAAAGAAGTCCACCGAGAAAGCTGTTTTGAAAGATGACACAGGCAAGAAACCATTTTTCCCGTCAAATGGTGCTTAATAGTAATTGCTCCTAAGAGCTTAAGGGTGGTTTTTATGAAATTATAATTGAATGTTTCTGTATGTATACCAAAAATAATTACCCAAGCATTTACCAGCTGAAAACGTATCTTAAAGAAAATATTAGGGTACAGAAGTTGCTCTTTGATATTTATTGAAACTGAAAATGTCAGTTTCCCAGAAGTCTGAAATGGTACTGCATTTAGACCACTACTGCGGTAATTAGAGCATCTGTAGAAAGAAATTTAATATCGGCATCGCCCTCACCCCCAACCTTTATAAACTGACTACTATTGAGTAATCTAATTTAGAGGAGCAAGTGGTGTTAACACAAACAATGTGTAAAATCTAAGTAAATTGTTTGAAACTTAAGGGCTGTAACATAAGGAGGTTGTTTTAAATCTTGGGAAATATAATTAATACTAGACTGCTAAAGGTGGAAATTTGTGATAAATCCTAGAAGTGACCCCATTTAATGTTAATGGATAAAGGAAACAAAAAGATTTTATTTTGTTAGGCATGTATGAATACTTCATACCAAACCAATTTGCCTAGCTTATCTTAAATGTCTGGTTAAAGATGATTGTCAGAGCTATTGATGTTTGATCCATGGAGCAATCTTTTGAGGCACGTATGTCGATTGTCGCTGTCTTAAAAAGCAAACTGCTTTGTCCATTGAGGCGTGTGAGAGAGTGTTTATTTTGGTAATGAAAGTTCACTCTAGGAACACATGGTTCGGAAGTCATGTAAAGCCGTTGGTCCCGTTGCTGAATAACTACTGGTTCCATGCAACGAAAACTCCATACAACCAACTGCTTGTCCAGGTAAATTGTAAACTGTATGAAGGCTGAGGACGAATTCATGAATAAATGTAATGGAAAATGAAAAACTAAATACAGGGAGTTAACAAATCTTCACAAACGTAACCAAGATGCCACGTCTATGCATGGTCAACATCATCTTCCTTCGCCCCAACCTACACATCTTGGAACAATTATTCATATTCCTTGGGTATATCACAAATGCTTTAATAAGGCAAACTAGACATACGGTTTGATACAGTGAATTGGGTTTTGTTAACACGGGCTAATTGATGGAATCCTGGAGTGGTTGAACAGTTATTTCACTCAATTTCAAACTATTTGGTCACATTACTTCAATCTCTTTAGCAGAAGTACATTACCGAATTATCTTTTATTGTACAAAAGCCGAGAGTAGGCGCTGGTGTTTGCAAATAATCTACAATTTTACTAGGTTGTGAGTAACAGTATGATTGAGATGACTAAATGCCTGTCCACACGAGCGGGCATGATCGGCGTGTTCCGGTGTTGACGGGCAAATTCTGGCGGGCTTATAAGGCCCTTTCACACTATGCGATTGTTGTCGCACCAAGATACGATTGCAGTGCCGGATCTAAATGCGACACAAAATTGTGCAAATCGTACATTTTTGTCCGTCCTGCCGCCCACAGTGACCCAATTTTTGACAAGCGCTTGCAGACTGCTCTCAGCCTGTAGTGGTGACTAGATGGACAGGATGAGAAAATTACTGTCTTTATTTATTAAATTTGATAAAAAGAAGAGAAAATCTAGAATTCACTCGGTACACCCTTTGAATACACAAAGGCACTTCTATGGTGCATTTGCCACAATTTTCGAGGAGCTGAAGAGAGAGAGGGATGAATTTTTTCAATTCAGAATGTCTAAAAAAACCAACCTTTGAGGAACTCATTGTCACGTCTACATGACCATTTTGCTGAAAGAAATACGACATTCAGAGATGTTTCGCCAGCACAACAACTGGCAGTTACCATCAAGTAAGAGGAAATAATATGGACTTTTCCTTGTAAATTTGTTTGCTTTTCCATATAGAAATTTAAAAAAGGAGAAATGAAAACAACTAGTGTTAGCTGAAACATCTCTTATCAAAAGTATAAACTGAATATCTCTAATAAAAACAAACTAAAATAGTTTTATTTTGATATAAAAAAATCCATATACTCTGTTTCATTAATTAATGTAAATAAAACGTAGGTGTTAACTATCAAAAACTTCTTAAAAAATCATATATGTCGAAATCAAAAGCTATTAGCCGCTCTTTATATCAATAATCTGCTGATAACCTTCTAATAATTTCAGTATCAAAACTTATATGTAAACTAAATGAAAAAAAAAAACTGCAAAATCATTTAGTAAATTCATTTATCAGTAGTTTTATATTTAAGCTATCCATACCTGTAGTTCTTTCTCATTTACGAATAACACTATTGTTATTATATTATTGTATGGTGTTTTTTCGTTGCATGGAACCAGTGGTTATTTCAGTAACGGGGAGGGGATAGCACTATTTATATCCCTCAAATGTTTTCAGTATCCAATGCACCCGATCACCAGAAGCAGCGGAGGTCTACTGCTGTCGCACGTATATGCAGGAAAAATTCGCATAGTGTGAAGACACGTATTGAGGGCAACAATGGCCAACTGCAATCGCGTCTGGGTGCAGCACCGGACATGCCCAGTGGGGCCTGTCGGCTGTAATGCGATGCCGGACCGACATAGTGTGAAAAGGTACGTTAGAGATAATAGTCGACTGCTAGTCGCATGTAGGTGCGAGATCGTGTCGCATTTACGTACGACATAGTGTGAAAGGGTGAGGCGATGGTGAGAGGGGCGTGCCCGACGATGCCAGTAGTGTGTTCAGTGCGGTACGATTAACATGGTGCTTACCGCAAAGAAGATATTGTGTAGCATAATTGCTTTGTGTGTGTGATGAAAAAGAAAAGAAGAGAATATGGTGCAAAGAATGGCTCAGTAAAAGAAATAAATACGGTTAAGGTACGTCAAAAAGGGTCGATGCTCAAGCCATCGGGCACCACAAAGGTGATTATGCTACAAGACCCATCAGGCAATTTGACGGTTTGCCCGTCAAGTGTACCTGTTAGGCCCCGTCCACATGGCCGAGCTTAGCTCGACCGTGTGGACGGGGCCTTAGAGGGGAGTCCGCCGATCAGGCCCGATCGTGTGGACAGGCTTTGAAGCTGGATGAACAGGAAAAATTAAATTAAGAAAAAAAATTGGATGTATATCATTCAGGGTTAGAAAGAACCAGAACATAAATGGAGACTACAGACAAGAAACGGGTAATTCTATGGGCAATAACTGCTCACGGACTGCAAGGAACGGTCCCGCCAACCACCAATGATTGGGGCATCACATGTACGTCGCTATGTTTAGTACTAGCCCCTGTGCACTGTTGGTTAGTGTCCCCCTAAAATAACGATAAAGTCTTATGCTACCAAATACTATAGGAAATCAATTTCCAAAGAAACCCTACCCGACGCGGAGATATTACCTAGATCTACCCAGGAACGCAAGGATCACAAATCAGTCCTAACAGATTGATAGTTCAAATATTAAAAAATTATGAAAATAGAACTAGGTCACCTGAGAGATGTAGCCTACCTTCCATAGAAAAATACATGTGGATACGTTACAAGTGCTTGTACTACCTAACCATGCAATCAGGAAATTCCAATAATCTTTGTGGTCTTATCAATCATTTGATCGTGGATGAGGTTAGCATCAGAAAAATTACAAGTTTAAAAAAATTCGGTTAATCAAATTTAAGCTGAGTTTTCTTCCCTTCAGACGTCACTCTAGCCCAGTTTCTATGATACTTTTATGCCTTTTCAAAGCGAATGGTTTTATGCCTTTTCAAAGCGAACGGAGAGAGAGAGGGTGGGGGGTGGTGAGTTCTGATTCATACGATGTCGATACTCATGTCAGCCACGTGAGGTTAGGAGTACTCCATTACATTTTCAATTGCTTAATATAAAGGCTTCAAAGAAAGTGTGTCTTGTGACAACCATCATGAAGACAAAGCTTTACTCTTCCACCTATAACAAGCTTTTCTTAGGATGTTTTTGAGGTGCCCGGTAACAGTCACAAAAAAAAAAAAATGTCAATTTTGCCTAGGAAAAAAAAAGTCATTTATTCATGGTTACCCGTATTGAAGTCACAAGGGAGGAAATTCACAATAATTCTTGGGGGCCATTATCATTATAATATTTACAGTTGCTTGTTACTGTTTATAATGAAATCTCCAACGGGCTCGTACTAAAAACGCTGCAAATGTGGATACATACGGGGTTAACGCCCATGGGGATTACTATCTATGGTAGATCATTGTGACTTTTATTTAACTTTTTTTTCCTGTCACTTTTCTTTGTGATTTTTTTTTTTTTTACTTAGATTGGTTTTTAGGTGATATCATTTACATCTCCAAAGGCAGCCTCAAAAAACAATCATCACAAATCCTCCCCCGTAGGGAGGGTTGCGCCGTCAGTGCACCTCATTCGGTGCAATGTAGGCATTACTTAAGGTTCTTTGCAGCGTCCCTTCGCCCCCTAGCTGCAACTACTTTCCTTCCTTTTACTGTACCTCCTTTCATGTTCTCTTTCTTCCATCTTACTGTCCACCCTCTCCTAACAATTGTTTCTTAGTGCACCTGCTTTGAGATTTACTCCTATTACACCTTTCAAATCTTTTACTGCTAATTTCCATTTCAGCGCTGAATGACCTTAGTTACCCCAGTGCTTGGCATAATGCCAAAAATCTGTATAAATAAAAAAATAATCATCACCAATTCGTGCGAATGTCTTGATTTTCCAACACATAGTACTAATATTGTGGCTCACGGTTAAACTCCTTCCTTACGAAGAGTAGCAACAATTATTAATGATGTTTGTAGTAAGGCACCTCTGATATTTAGTCAGTCGTGGAATGTAATCCATGGAAAGCCTGTTTGAAGCTAAGATATTTCATACAAATATATATACACACAGAGGAGGGGAATTATAATAATAAGTAGTTCGTAGCCTCACAGGCTTGAACCCCCAGACACGAGAAAGTAACGACATTTAATGACAATACTTTAAACCATCCGGGTAACCAACTGATGGTTCAAGTTCTCGTGTCTAGCTGTTCAAGTCTGTGTGACGACGAACTACTTGTCAATTATGATACCCTTTTGTATATATATATATATATATATATATATATCTATATATATATATATATATATATATATATATATATATATCCAACTTCTCCTTAACCAAGGAATGATTTATGGCAAAAATACTCGCTAAATTATGATACAGATAACGATCACATTTCATTTTAATAGGAACGTTTTTTGAACCTCAGTATTATACAAAACTTGAGACGCGAGAGAGAGAGAGAGAGAGAGAGAGAGAGGAGAGTAGATGAGAGAGAGAGAGTCTCAGACATTTTTTATTTTTGTTTCTAATAAGCTCATCTAAAAGTAATATTTTTTTCTAAATCACCAGCAAACTCCGTTTTATTATATATCGTCACAATTAGATGTATTGATTAATAGAAGTACTTTTCTTTCCAGTCCTTCGTTGAGGCGTCTGGAATCATGGATTCTGATTTCCTTACACCGAACGAGAGAGCTACTGGATACTTCGGACGATCGGCCTGACAGCTTATGGTAAGTGAATGTTTTTGCAAGTCGGATTAATGTCAGGACGGTCTTATTTCCAGTCCAAGTTAAAGGTTAAGTATCTCTCAGTTTAACCAGACCACTGAGCTGATCAACAGCTCTCCTAGGGGAATGGTCCGAAGGATTAGAAATAGTCTTACGTGACTAGGAAACCAATTGGTTACCTAGCAACGGGACCTACAGCGTATTGCGAGATCCGAACTACATTAATATTGAGAAATGAATTTCTAACCACCAGAAATAAATTCCTTTGATTCAACGATGGCTGGAGCGGGGAGTCGATCTCGCGACTACCGAATCGGTGGACGAGCACGTAAACCACTTGTCCAATTAGGAAGTGTACAAGTGACTGACATGAAAGAGAAATGATAAGTAGGGATGACATTACTCCCGACTTCATAAATCAAAAATCGTTTTTTTATTTTCTGTTTTTGTAGCTTTTTACCGAAAAGCAACGCTCCAATACTGCTTGACGCAGATTACAATTTCACAGGCTATAGTAGATTCACATCACAAGTGCATCTGATGTCTAGGCCAGTCCCTTAAGACTCCTATTGGCTGTTGATAAGCCAATCACGGAGCTGGAAACTATCAGTCTCTCTCAAGAGTTCAGATAGGCAGGATGTATGTTTCACTTCTCCTGAGGGATAATGTCTTTCAAAAGCATCTCTCAAGAGATGTGGAACATACATCCTCCCTATATGAACTCTCTCGAGAGACTCAGAGTTTCCAGCCCTGGATGGCTTATCAACAGCCAATCAGGAGCGTCGTAAACGGACTGGCCTAGACATCAAATCCACGGCTGATGTGAATCTACTATAATAGTTTAAGCTGCGAAAGTTTCACTGGTATTGCAATCTAATTTTAACGATGTTTGTAGAGTGACGGCTACTGAATACTTGCTATGAAATAGGAGTGACACTTGTTTCTGTGCGTTTTTTTTTTTCTGGCGTTTCATTGTACTCGTATTTGTCCCAGAAACATTCTTAGCTAAAGTGAACTTGATTATATAAAAAACATAGTAGTCTTTAGATAAAAATAATGCATGATATACTTGATTGATGCGTATATATATATATATCTCGATAAGAATGTTTTTAGATAAAGAAATTAAGAGGTAAATTTTATGTTTTATTTTCACAGGAAGGAAGAATACGAGTAATATCTTATCTTATTATTAGCAAAAGTGAACTTCTTATATAAAAGAATAGTAGCCTATAGATGAAAAAAATGCATAATATACTTTATTGATGCTTATATATTTAATATCTCGATAAGAATGTTTTTAAATAAAGAAATTGCGAGAGTAATTTTTTTTTTACAGGAAGAAAAGAACACTTGTAATATTTTATTTACTAGACTCTTTTCAAGACAAAGCTGTAAAGGAAAAAGTTAAGTATATCTTAGTTTAACCAGACCACTGAGCTGATTAACAGCTCTCCTAGGGCTGGCCCGAAGGATTAGATATTTTTACGTGCCTAGGAA
>NC_087206.1:66729118-66731618 GCF_015104395.2 Macrobrachium nipponense | reverse complement strand
TGCCTACACCTTCCCTTTCCCGTTTAGATATGTCCCTAAAGCTGACAAAAGACTATATTCTCCCCATTCTAACAGGAAATGCTTAACTCTGGACGGCTAGCTTTGGTTTCCTGCCCAAATCAGCTGATATTTGGAGGAAGATGGCTGCCGTTTTACAAAGCAAAATAATGAATTAATTACTGGGTAGAAGAGATCTATAAATGTAGCAGCTCCCCCTGTTAAGAAGGCATTCACTCCCTTTCGAGCGTGAAGGCCTTGGCTTAAATAAGTTGATCGTCTCGACTACCCAGTTCTCCTACTCTAACTTGAAGTTTTTAGAGCAGCGATACAGCTAACTACAGTGACCCACTAACTTATAGGTGAGGATGCTAAGTGTACTAACTTAATGGAGTAATGGAGTCTAGCCTAAGTGACAACTACGGTTGTCTGTGACGACACTCTACTCTACCCTAGATAAGGTTTTACTTGAAAATTCTTTCTGCTACTACCCTAATGCCCTAGTACTAAATCATTAGCCTAACCTACTCAATACAGTTAAATGGAGACACAATCATTCCAGAGTGTGGTACGCACAGCAGCAGTTCAGCGACGGAATTGTTAAAATACATTATGTGAGGTAATGATGCGTGAGGAGATGAGTGGTTAGTTGACCAGGATGGAAATGCAATGAGGTAATTATGACATTTTTTTTATATTAGTGGTTAGTATCACAATTTCTAGGGGTTTAGAGAGTTAGTTTACTGGCAGAGATCAGGCTGGCTACTTCTCTGGGTAGGTGCCAGGATCACTCTGCAAATAATGTGACACTGTACCTCGGGCACAGTGTCAAGGAGAGCATGTGGCTCTTTGGTTAGTGTGTTAATGATTTGTTACGTCCCTTCTTCTTCTTCTTCTTATTCCTCTAGGACCTGGCTATACCAGTCCTAGCAGTAGACGGATGCACCGACTCTGGGGTAAGGCCAGAAATGCCGTCAGGAGCAGCGGCAGTGGTTAGCCTGAGTGATTTCAGGAGAAACACCCTACTTCGGTATCTGCAGCAACCATCGTAGAGGTGGAACCTACTGCAGGGGAGGCCCTCTCACTTCAGCTGCTGCGACAGCCGTCGTAAGGGGAAAACTCCAGGCTGACTCCTGGTCGGGCAGTTTCCTGGTTTTCCAGAGGAGGTATAAGAAGGTAAGGTCTGCCGGAGGTTCATCCTCGGCGACAGAGGTGAGGCTGAAGAAGAATTATGGGCTGGAGATTGGCCATGGGCTGCGGTAAGCTCCATGCCTGTTGGAGGATCTCCTGTAGGAGGATCCTTGATTAGGTAGGCCCGGGCGCTAGCTCTTGGGGACAGGCGCAGAGGACAAGTTCAGTGGTGGCTCTATGTCCAGGCTGGACGGAGCTTGGCACTGCCCAGTGCTGCCAAGTGGCACTGGCAGAGTGTTGAGGTCGACTGGACCTGTGACGGGTACCGGAGATAAAATACCTCTCAGCGTGCTATTGGAAATGGGGGGACACAGAGGCTCCTGTCTCTTTTGGAAGGCTAAGCCTTGTGGGAAATGGACAGTGTCCACTGCTGGTAGTCTGCTAGGGCACCTAGGCCCAATTCATGGAGTGCCCTAGTACGTTGCAGGTCTTGCAACGGAACTGTGAAGGATCAATCTCCCTCCTTGGTGACGGGGGAGACTGTTGGTGGACGTGCTTCCTGGAGGAAGTAGAATTTTGATGCCTCCTTGCTTTGGAGTGATTTTGACGTGGGGTTAGGACCCCTAGGCTTTTTGAACGGTGAGGGAGACTTCATGTCTTGCCCTAGGAGGAAGTTGTTACCTCCTGGAATGTAGCTTGCAACTGCAAGGGTACAAACTTTGGAGAAACTAGGTCTGGTGACCCTCAATTGGACGGTCGGAAGGATCAGCTTGATATGGTTGATACCTTCAATGGTTATTAAGTGACGTCTATCGACGTTAGCCCCTCGGGGGATTCGATCTTCTCGTATCAGGGAGATTTGAGCGCCAGAGTCGTCGTAGGCTCTGACGTGGCTTGGCGGATAATGGCTTTTGAGGGGTGCGACGGTTATGGGCCCTTAGCTGGGGGTCCTAGTGAGGAAGAATTGGTGACGGCCATTGCGATGGCAGGAATATTAAAATTAGCGCACCCTCCGTAATTTGCAGACATGTGACCCTTGCGGCCACAGTCTCGGCAGAACTGTTCCAGAACTTGTTCCGTGGCACTGGATGGTAAGGCCGAGATGGCCCCACAGGTTGCGAATCTGTGGAGGCACCAAGGCTGGCAGTGTGCTCTGGCACAGGTGAAAAGTCCTCTCTGGCAGTGATTTGAGGTAGAGAGGTTAAGGAAACCTCCGTTGAACATCCCTCGGAAACAAGTCCGGGGTTAACTGGTGGGTGGGCTTACCTCTTCCAAGGTGGAGGAGGTAGGCGGTAAAATGGTAAGAAGTTGAGATGGTGCGGAAGAAACTTCGGGCTCTGATACTGGGTCAGGGGGGCCAGGTTCGCAAATA
>NC_087206.1:66723599-66728618 GCF_015104395.2 Macrobrachium nipponense | reverse complement strand
TGTATCAAAACGTCTAAGAAAGGGAAGCAATTGTCTTTTTCTAATTCTAGAGTAAACTTAATCGATGGTAACCTGGTTATTTAATTTAGAGAGTAAATCATTTACATCAATACCGACAGGAAGAACAGCTAAACAATCATCAACGTGACGATACCACTTTACAGGAATATGAATGATATTAGGTAAGTAGCGTTATTCAAATTATTCCATATACAGGTTTGAGAGTAACGGTGATAAAGGATTTCCCATTGCTATGCCAAAAATTTGTTGATGAAATTCACCATTGAAAATAAACTTGCAATCACAAATGCACAAACTCGTGAGTGAAATAATGTGACTTATAGGTAGAGGTAATTCATGCTGAGTTAGTTTATTACTAAGATATTCTAAAATAGAGTCTATAGGGACTTTAGTAAAAAGAGAACATACATCAAAACAAACGAATCTATCAGTAGGGCAAAGAGCAATTTTGTTTAATTTATCAACTAAATCTAGAGAATTATATATATATGAGAATCGGAGATGGTTCCAAGTAACGGGGACAAGATCTTAGTGATATGTTTCGAGAGTTTATATGAAATTGAATCAACAGTACTGATAATAGGCCGCATAGGGTTATTTTCTTTGTGCGTTTTGACTAATCCGTACAAGTAAGGTAGCGAAGGAGATTTGACTGACAATTTGCCTTGTAGTTCTGTTTTATCTTTCTTTGTAACAAGTAGACCTTCTGCTTTAATGATTGCGTCATCCCTAAGTAAATTTGAAAAATATTGTGATCTTCCTCAAAATCATGTTGACATGATTAAAGGTATTGTTTACGGAGCTGCCAATGTTAAGCATGAAAGTAACTTCCCTGCTCGCTATAAGAAAAGTTTGACCGATCTTAAAAAGGACAATACTATCCACATTACAAAAGCTGATAAGTCAAAAAATAGTATAGTAATTTTAGATAAAGCTGACTACATATCACGTATGCAAGCCCTACTGGATGATGATGTGACTTATAAAAAACTAACAAAAAAATCCTCTTGATCAAGTCATAAAAAACTTCAATAGCATAGTAAAAAGTATCCTTAAAGATAAAACAGAACTACTAGGCAAATTGTCAGTCAAATCTCCTTCGCTACCTTACTTGTACGGATTAGTCAAAACGCACAAAGAAAATAACCCTATGCGGCCTACGAAGAGTTGGTGGTGCTGGCGAGGAAAATTCGTTCACTGTGACAGAGGGAGAGTAAGTGGCAGTCTCTCTCTCTCTCTCTCTCTCTCTCTCTCTCTCTCTCTGTTCGTTCGTCTGTCAACATGTCTTTGTCGTCCTCCCTACGTGGAGTCATTTTTAAAAACGTTCCTGATAATACACGTTTAATTCTTCTGCCTTAAACCTGCTTGATTAATATGAAAGACTTTTTGCGGAAACGACAAAGGTCATGAACTGAATTAATTCTTTTTACTTGATGCACCAAATGATTATCAAGACAATTTTATTCGGGACATGTCCACTTCTTTCTCATCTCATTCCCACTGGAACTGAAAGGGTTATAGTCTTTCATAAGAATCAATCAATCTAGATTTTTTTTTACGAATTCAATATATAAAGATAGCATATACGCAGAGCAAAGATAATAAAGTTTGAATTCGTTATCTAAAGTAAATTTTCAGCGAATTTCTTGTTTCCATTTCCAGAGCGAATATTGCCAAGGTTACGTAACAAAATCTGTAAAAATTTCGATGGCGGGGGGAGAGGGGGGTAGGAGGGTGAGGCACGAATGAAATTAATTTCTCTCTTATAAGGAACCTCGTAAATGTGTAATCTTCGAAGCAAACCTCATCCAAAAAGGCTTCTATGCTGCAAAAGAAGACGGCCGTCCAGTTTAATAGACGTTGGATATATTTCCCGTGATACGAAATGAGCCCATGTTTGGAAGAACAGTAACTGACCTGTATCCTATCCCTGGAAAACGTGTTTATTGATTGGTTACTTTTCTTCATTTGTGACTGAAATACACAAATGGATGAGAAGCTTTCACGTTTCGGCTTCAACGCCTTTCTTCTATCCTCACATGAGGGACAGACTGACAGGAACACCAACAGACGAAATTGACTAATAATTAGTGATGAAATAGACGAACCACATAAAAGATATGAAGGCTAGAAACATTTGATAAAACTCTTATGAGAAACAGACCTAGGCCTTGTACTTAATTTCTGTTCGCACATCTGCTTCGTTAGGGGAGTATTCTTAGCAAGTATGAAGTCTTAATCTGACATCATTTATAACTATGGCCAAGGATAAACCCTGTTTAATAACCTCTGACCTCGAAGGATGACCTTGGCGCAGACAATACGATCTATAGTAGATTCATATCAACCGTCCATTTGATGTCTAGGCCAGTCCTTTACGACGCTCCTGATTAGCTGTTGATAAGCTAATCAAAGGGCTGGAAACTCCGTCTCTCGAGAGTTCACATAGGTAGGATGTATGTTCCACCTCTCCTGAAAGACGTATCCTTCAGAAGAGGTGGAACATGGATCCTACCCATGTGAACTCTCGAGAGAGACTGGGAGTTTCCAGCCCAGTGATTGGCTTATCAATAGCCAATCAGGAGCGTCGTAAGGGCCTGGCCTAGACATCAGATGGACGGTTGATGTGAACCTAATATAGTACCATCTATACAATGTTGAGTACCTATTCTTCATAGACGATAAATAAGCTCATTATTATAGACATGCTTTGCACAGTCAATTTATCTGTTCTCTGTAAATGAAGTCTTCGGAGGTAAAGTAAAAGGGGTAAAAGTTTCGTACAGATAGGGTTCGAAGGGGTCACTGTGAGTGACATTTTTCTAGACCTCTGCAGATACTGGTACATACCCATTTACAGTTTAGGAGACATATAAAATATATATATATATATATATATATATATATATATATATATATATATATATTATATATATATATATACTATATATACATATATATATATATACAAAAATTTCATAAATATACTACGAATAATTAGCTTATACTCTGAATATGCGTTTTTGTTAAAATGTTAAATAAAAATTTTAAGGTTTATGACAAGATTAAAAACCAATAGGGCTTACACTATAAATAAACAAAAAAGGAAAAAAACAAGAAACGACTGACTGGGCATTTTACTAAGCCTCATTAATAGCCATAATTGTTTGTTTCAATATATATTTTTCTCCTTAACATGGAACCTGTAAAATATAAAAAAAATAAAAACATAATAGATATTAAAATAATTCAGAATGGACGAGCAGCTTTTCACCTTTCATTAAGCGTTCCAATTAGTCCCTGACCTTTCACTGGATTAAAAAAAAAAATATATAGTATATATATATATATATATATATATATTATATATATATATATATATATATATATATATAATATAATGCTCAGCAGTAACAATTTTCAAACGCCTCGAAATATGAACAATAAATTCACTCATTTATAATTGCGGTTCTCATTTTTCGTGACGAAATGGCGGGGATAAAATTCTACGCTTATTAACTTCAGTTTTGCGAACTAATATGAAAACTTCACTATTGTAATAAGTTTATGCATGTTGATTAAATTTCGTGTCAGCTATTATGTAAATACCGGCTGGCTGGGCTTTAAAAGTGCGTAGCGGGTCGGCGGCGGTGAGAGAGAGAGAGAGAGAGAGAGAGAGAGAGAGAGAGAGAGAGAGAGAAAACATCCATTATCATCCAGGTCAGCAACCGTCGTGCTGTTTTCCAAGAGGCTCAATATTCGCTCAGAATTCACAACATTCGACCGAATAATTCTTTAAAAAAAAAAAAAAAAAAAAAAAAAAAAAAAAAAAGCTGTCAATCACTTCAAGTGAGTTCAGTGGATAAGCGGATTTCGGGAATAAACTCGGAAGTTTGCGTTTGGGTTATTGCTGCTCATCTTTACCCCGTCTTTAATGTCTTCGATTGGCTGTTGATAAACCAATCACAGGGCTGGAAACTCTCAGTCTCTCGAGAGAGTTCATATAGGCAGAATGTATGTTCAACCTCTCCAGGCAGATACTTTTGAAAGACGTATCCTGAGGAGAGGTGGAACATACATCCTACCTATGTGATCTCTCAAGAGAGACTGAGAGTTTCCAGCCCTGTGATTGGCTTACTAACGGCCAATCAGGAGTGTTGTAAGAGACTGACCTGGACATCAGATGCACGGTTGATGTGAAGCTACTATAGTATATACATCTCGGGAATTTGCGACCGATCAAAAAAAAATATATATTCTTTGAGCCTCGAAAGAGAAGAGTAGGATAAAATGGTCTTCAACATGAGACTGATGGAGCTTTTGGGCTGAAAACTGACTCGATATCAGCCTCATTACAGTAGGTCAGTCAGTGGTTTGGGTTACGCATTTGCTTTACCCTGTTAGGAAAAGACCGCCAATTAAAGGGTTGTGGTAGAAATACCTTTCAACAAACAATAACTTTTAACACTGAAACTAAGTAGGTTTTTACCTATCGATAGATTTACCTGACATTACCTATATCAGTCTCGAGTTGTATTTGTTATGCAGGGTGTCCATAAAGTCCCAGTACCATTACAGTTAATAAATACTTGTAATGATACTGGGACTTTATAGACACCCTGTATGAAGACCATTGCGATTTATGTGTAAAGGTATTCCATGTGCTTCTGATGAGCCTGCTGTGTAATTGTGCGATGCAGGTGATGCGGATTTTCTCAGCTCAGTTGTTGTTAATCCACGATTTAAGGTTATCATGTAAGAACACTAAATATTTTGAGTTATGGATTCAAGATTAAATGCTCAATAGTCTAGAACAGTGGTTCTTAACCTTTTTTTTATGACCACGCCCCTCTAAGAGTTGGTCCCCCCCTTCCATCTATGAGTACAATTCTCTCCCAGATTTAAGGGAAGATAAAATTAAATTTAAAAAAAGAGAGGAAGAGAAGGGGTTTCGATGGATAGGGAGGGAGGTCAATCATTACAAAACATGGTCAGCCC
>NC_087206.1:66713599-66718599 GCF_015104395.2 Macrobrachium nipponense | reverse complement strand
AACAGAGCCAACGCTTCTTCTTCTACATTCAATTAGGAGGCAGGCGAGTGTTGGGGGAAACCCTTAGACTAAGTAAACAGATTTGTTGTGAAAGGAGGCTGCTTTGTACAATTGAAGAGGAGCACATTATCATGATTTTTCCCATATTAACGTCACGCCCTATTTCTCATTAAGTTGTTGTTGTATATAGCTTTGTTGATTTATGTGCTTATTCGCGTTCCAGCGTGTGAAAATATTATGTGTGGTTGCGCTCATGAAAGCACTTACGACGTTTATATTCTGACGGCTGTAGATATATATATATATATATATATATATATATATATATATATATATATATATATATATATATATATATATATATATATATATATATATATATATATATATATATATATATATATATATATTTTAGAGGAGATCGGAAGTGAGTGACATAATCCATATTAAGATGGTTTGCATTTATCCTTAAATTAGATTAGTTTTTTTACTCGTTTACATGGACTCTACTATTGTTTGTTTGTTCGTTTGTATGATGTTTTTACCTTGCATGGAACCAGTGATTATTCAGCAACGGGACCAACGACTTTACTTGACTTCCGAACCACGTCGAGAGTGAAGTTCTATCGCCAGAAACATGCGTCTCTCACACCTCAAAGGAATGCCCGAGAATCGAACTTGCGGTCACCGAGGTGGTACGCCAACACCATACCGACCACGCCACTTGGGCGCCTAGACTCTCTACAAAACTCCGATCGGCATAAGCTGACTGTTTCGTCAGGTACTGTTTCTACCCTCACTGAATTTAGGCTTAATATGATTTGATCTGATTTATATAGATTTTATGCCAAGCACTGGGGAATTTAAGCTTAAATCATATATGATGTAAATCAGTGTTGCAAATCTTTAGCTTATCGTCAAGAACACTTAATAATCGATTACACAAACTGGTAAAAGTAAAATCATGCTAAAGTTAATGAGACTTGAATCACATCAACCGTGCATCTGATGTCTAGGTAAGTCCCTTGCGATGCTCCTAATTTGCTGTTGATAAGCCACTCACAGCGCTGGAAACTCTCAGTCTCTCTCGAGAGTTCACAAAGGTAGGATGTATGTTCCACCTCTCCGGGGGGATACGTCTTTCAACAGTACCCCTCAGAGAGATGGAACATACATCCTGCCTATGTGAACTCTCGAGAGAGACTGTGAGTTTCCAGCTTTGTGACTGGCTTATCAACAACCAAACAGGAGTGTGTGATGGTAATTGCTTCTTAGCAAAGAAAGATAAAGGAAAGCAGAACGCATTTTCGAGAAGTTCGGCAGCAAGGAGGCGTTAGCGCATTGCGTTGGAGGTGCCTGTTATCATGATGGTTCTAGAATCAGCAGGAGTGTTGTGGAACTCGTCGGGACGTGAGAAACGCCGCGATTTCTGATGCAATACCTCGTCCAGATTCATCTAAGAAGTTCTAGAAATCCCTGGAGTCTGTGAAGTTCGCCGTAGGCTCCGCCCCCAGGATGCCGTATAAATACGACGGTCGTAGCAGGAGAAAGCAGAGATCGTAAAATAGAGACACCAGTTAGTCACAGAGAGATATCCTCAGTAAGAGCCACAGATCAGATCAGTGAGAGATCAGCAGGAGTAGCAGAGATCATCTGTGAGAGATAAGAGCGAAAGGGACCGACGACGGATCAAAAAAAAAGTTGTTTGAGAGTTGGTTGGATATTGGTCTAGTCATCTTCAGGAGTGGATGTCCGTGTTATCAGAGAAGAAAAGTTCCTGCTAGAGGTTTTGGGGAGTTCCTGCCTTACAAGTAGACTATTTTCTGCAATACAGAGTCAAGAGGACGTCTGCAATCACGGTTTTCCTTTTGTGGAGCCACCCCGCTTTTTTTCGAATTGGGGCCAAAAATTGACTAGCAAGTATTTGAAATTGCCTCACTTGTTCCCCCAGTTCATGCAGGTTAACGATTCTAATCTTTTTATGTAAATAGGAGATACCATTCTGCATTTACCCATGTTAGTAAGCTTGTAAATAAACCTTTGTTGTGTTAGTGTTTCTTTCTATATTCGTATCCCCAGTTTCAACTGTTGGTGTTGAAATATTTTTTTTTTATTATTTCATATTGAACCTGAAGCGGACCTCTCTCAGAGGCCGTAACAGAGTGTTGTAAGGGACGGGCCTAGACATCTGATGCACAGTTGATGTGAATCTACTGTAGAAGAATGTACCTTTGGTCCGGCGTGAGAACCTGTTCAACTGAAGAGGGTTCCCTTTCCTTCGAGTTCTGTCAGTTGATGATGATCTTCAGAGCTGCTTCTGTCCCAAATTCTTGGACATGTCGGGTGAAGACGTTGGTCTGGAAGTGGATGGAGATACTTGATTAAACTTATGACCTAGAGCTTTAAAACTTCAGCCAATTTAATCTTACACAGCTCTCGGAAGAGTAATTCTACTAATGAGGGCGATGTTACCTGGTGATGAGAGAGAGAGAGAGAGAGAGAGAGAGAGAGAGAGAGAGAGAGAGAGAGAGAGAGGCAATGGTATGAAGTAGCAATGACCTTTTAAATTCACTTCTCTCACAGAATACTGGTAACCTTAAAAGGTAAGACTAAGGGCATATTATAGAGTAAAAGTCATGATAACTACTTTTTTTTTTATTTAGTTCGTAAGTTTATCATATGTATTCAAAGCCAGGCATTTGGGTGAGTAGATATCAAAGGATGAAACAAGAGACTACTTTATTTCGTAAGTTTTTTATAAGTATTCAAAGCCAGTCATTCGGGTGAGTAGGTATCAAAGGATGAAAGAGGAGACTACGTAGAGAGCAAAGCGCATTCCCAAGCAATTATTTCGCTCGCCCATAAGCACACTCTTCTGGGGCGTTCAATCGGATGGTTTCCGCCCACCTTCTCACCCAGGAGGATTAAATGGCCCTCTTCATCCTTCCTCTAACTAAGCCGTCAAGAGTTTCATTAGAGACCGAATGAAAATTCTCGAGGGAAATCTGTAGCCTGGAAATCCAATCAGCATATCAAATTGAAGGCTTACTCGCTGGGGTACAGTGCTAATTTCTTAATTAAATCGATTTCCGAGCGAGTTTAAAGATTAATTAGCCTCGATGTGAAGTTAACGCTATTGTAGATTCACATCAACCGTGCATCTGATGTCTAGGTCACAGTCCCTTACAACGTTCTTGATTGGCTGTTGATAAGCCAATCACAGGGCTGGAAACTCTCAGTCTCTCGAGAGAGTTCACACAGGTAGGATGTATGTTCCACCTCTCCTGTCTGATCTCCTAAATGATATTTAACTCATTGGGAGAGTTGTTTTTATGTCTAATAGGAGTCACCTGGATGACCCCGCATTTATGCCATCTTAATAAGTCACAATAACATATCGGTGTAGTACAAGAAACAATATTAGTCATAAAACCTACCCTTCTGGACTTTTTACTGAGTCCTCGTCGATATTATAGTCTCATTCGGTTATTCATGTCCTCACTGCTTTCTCATTACAATCTTATGTTGTTCATAAAGACATAAAGGACTGCACTTAGGCTCTGTATAAATGCAAATGCAGCTGCCCCTTCCTTCATAAGGGAAGTGAGCTAATGCTGACAATGAAAACTAATGCATTTCAGATTCTCCCTTTAAGCTCCTGCCATTTTCCAGATGGCGTTCCATGAGGGCGGAAGTGGCCATTATTCTTTAGAACGCCAAGGAAAGGCAGATTACTGCAGTATATGAGGGGAACTCGCCTGTACAGCTTGCGTGGGAATTCATAAGTCAAGAGATCTTCCTGGAAAAATGGAAAAATAACCTTTGGTGGAACATATCGTTTTAATGCTGCATTCAGCGAGGTTGATCAAAGGAAGACTGCTGCTTTTTCCATGCTTCGTGAGTTGTATAGTAAGGGGAATATTTTTTGGGGGTTATTCTCTCTCTCTCTCTCTCTCTCTCTCTCTCTCTCTCTCTCAAACATACTCACGCACGCACACATACACGAGGTCCCTTATAGTCGATGTTTCTTTCAAGATGATTTCATTGAATCACTGTTTTAGACATCTCCATTAACGGGAGTGGCATCTGATGCAGAATTCATGAATGAATATAACTGCAAAATACAAGTATGATACAAGGACGAGGAGTATAATGGAACGAATTTATTTTGTAGATGAGAAAAATGAAACTGTAATTGTACATTTGGTTTGGAATTAAACTGCAAAACGATTGCGGATTCCATTAATTGAAGTAAATTGGCAATATATCACGATAGACATTTGTGGTCCCTTGTGTTATTTTGCTAAAAAAAAATTCTGAAAAAAGTTAGATCAAATGATATTTTTCAGCTATATCGGACCTAGTATTCACATTTTCCCACAGAACGCGCCATACGTTTTATTAGAATGTGTACGAACTTATTCATAGGTAACGAATATATGAATTAATGTATGAATATATCTTTCTTCCTCCTTGAAGAACATTTTGCAGTAACGTTAACCATTGGGACTGAAATAGGAAGTGTTTCTCAGTCAACGTTGCTTCGAGTATCCGAGTCTGTAACTTTTCAAATATTGAGACAGATAATGGAGTACTCGTCAAAATCTCCCTGTAAAACATCTAAAAAAGGAATAAAGTTGGGACACCTATTCGCCCAAAGTTTTTCAAAGTCAAATAAAAACCAGATGTTGCTCTTCATTATCCGGTTTTTACATTTTTTAAAGGTGAGTTCGTTGGAGGGTACAAATACTGGAGCTGCGGCCAAAGGAAGATAAACTTTATTTTTCTCATGTTATTTGGAAAGGCAATATTCAGAAAAGGGATACGCAGAATCTGTGAGAGGATGCAAATTTCCTGGAAGGTATAAATTTGTGGAAGCTGAGTAGCAGAGACGAAGTACCAAAGACTAAGAGAAGGATGTTCATTTCCTTACAAACAGGATTAAAACAAGAGGGCACCCCTTCATTAGCAAGAAAAAAAAAACACACACAGAAGACTAG
>NC_087206.1:66708599-66711099 GCF_015104395.2 Macrobrachium nipponense | reverse complement strand
AAGATGAAACAAAGAGAATATGAACGGAGGTACAGTACAAGAAAGGAAAGTGGTTGCAGCTAGGTGGACGAAGGCACGCTGCAAAGTACGTTATGTAATGCCTACAGTGTACCGCATGAGGTCCACTGACGGTACTAACCACCTACGGGATGCATACTTATGAATGGGAA
Organism: Macrobrachium nipponense; assembly: GCF_015104395.2. Taxonomy (NCBI): domain Eukaryota; kingdom Metazoa; phylum Arthropoda; class Malacostraca; order Decapoda; family Palaemonidae; genus Macrobrachium; species Macrobrachium nipponense. The sequence goes on along the minus strand of NC_087206.1, from coordinate 66,710,929 downwards.
ACAGATGGTTGGCTGAAGAACAACATTCGCAATACGTCACGAATTTAGACGGAGGTTAAAACAGCAGAGGACAACTGAAGGATGTATCCACACAGATCCTATAAGAAGTTTAATGTTTGGGATCTACATTCATGAAGAACATTAATCCCTTTTCCGTAAATTTATGAATGCACTGCATTATCTAATATCTCTTTTTATAAATCTAATATTCTTCAGATATAAAGTTTTCACAGTTTACTCGAAATAACTCTTCTTACACTATGGAATAAAAGCAAACCAACAGAAAAAAAAAAAACCTAAAAAGATGCGTCGAAGTTTCTTCGGCGCAATCGAGTTTTCCTTACTGTGTATAACCACGGCCACCAAAAATAGATATTTCTTTTGGTGGTCTCGCTATCAGCCTGTTGGAGCCGCGGCCCATGAAACCTCAGCAAGGCCCGATGGTGGCATGTCCAATATCGTTGCCAAAAGCAAGATTATGGCTAAACTTAATCTTCAATAACAGTAAAACCACTGAGGCTAGAGGGCTGCAATTTGGTATGTCTTATGATTAGGTGGTAATGGTCAACATACCAATTTGCAGCCCTCTAGCCTCAGTAGTTTTTAGGATGTGAGGGCGGACAGAGAAAGTGCGGACGGACAGACAAAGCCGCCACAACAGTTTTCTTTAAAAAAAAATAATAATAAAAAAGAAAATATATATAAAAACTAATAAGCCTGAAAAAATGGAAGCCACAAAAAAATCAGAAAAAATAGAAAAAAAAAATCGGTCTCTTGCAAGATGATTCAGGCCAATAGTCGTAGACCGGCGCCAGTCTCTTCTGCAATAAAAATTTTAATGCAGAGGAGGAGGACTGTCTCTGTCACTGCTTCGACGCGCCTCCACACTCGCCCCTCTGAGCCTCTGCTGTCTTCTGCTGAGAACGGAGAGAATGTCCAAGAATATGAAGGTGACATGAAAATATAAAACTTTTATACTCACTAGCAACAAGAAAGAAACAGCAGAACATCTTGAGTTTACGAGCAATAAGCAACGTGAGCTTCTGAAGTTTTATACGAGGTACACTTTTGTGAATTTCATTTTCAAAAACATTATTCACGGGCATGTAATCTCAATCTCTCTCTCTCTCTCTCTCTCTCTCTCTCTCTCTCTCTCATATATATATATATATATATAATATATATATATATATATATATATATATATATATAATATATATATATATATATATATATATGGATATGTATATATATATATATATATTATATATATATATATATATATATATATATGTGTGTGTGTGTGTGTGTGTGTGTGTGTGTGTATATATATATGTGTCTATATATATTATATATATATATATATATATATATATATATATATATATATATATATATACACACATAATATAGATATATTATATATATATATATATATATATATATATATATATATATATATATATATGAGTGAATGCTTGCGTGTACATATACGGTTGCTTTACCTATCTAGACAATATTTGGCATGTGGCCATCACTTGACCCAACTTATCATTGATCTGTTCCGTGATATTTTCCTCTGATTGAAGATTATCATGATCTGTTCCATGATATTTTTCTCTGATTGAAGATTATAATGATCTGTTCCTTGATATTTTTCTCTGATAAATGAATTTAATCGCTGCTTGTATAACCCAGATAACTGAAATAAAATTTTATTTTATATAATTATTTACTTGGTACATAATATAATTGCAACCTTTATCTGGTTCAAAATTATTTACAAGAAACATCGACGAAACTGATCAATAAAACAGAGTATGACCTAAAAATCGGTGTTTTTATAGAGAGAGAGAGAGAGAGAGAGAGAGAGAGAGAGAGAGAGAGAGAGAGAGAGAGAGAGAGAGAGAGAATTTATATTAGCGTAGAGAGAGATTAATTGGCCAAGACAAAAAGAGTATTGAACTATTAGAGAAATTTAAAGTAATTAATCCTAAATTACCCTACTTTATGGCCTTCCCAAAACTCACAAAGACAATCTTCCATTCAGACCCATCGTTTCATGCGCCGGAGCTTTCAATTAGAAAATTTCTAAATGGTTAGCTGGCCTCCTTTCTCCTTTTTTGGGCACTTTTTCTCCCAGTCACATTAAACATTCGGAAGATTTTTGTCACAAATTCAGAGAAGCACATATACCACTTCACAACATAAAACCTTTAAGCCTTGAGGTAGACTCCCTATTCACAAAAGTACCAGTATAGGACGTTCTTCAGTTTTTAAGGGAAAAATTATCCCCTATTCAGATCATTTCCCATTGGCACTTGACAAAA
>NC_087206.1:66701099-66703599 GCF_015104395.2 Macrobrachium nipponense | reverse complement strand
AGATTTTTCTGAGTTTTGCAATGGGCCCTTGGTACCACTTCTACGGGATCATAGTTTCCTTGAGACTTGATCTCAGTTCAGCTCATAACAACTGCAAGAAAAATCCATTATTAGTGCAAACAAATGAGCAAAATGCGATTTTTAACTGCTCACTGAGGAACCAGGGTGATGGAAAACTGTGTGTACCTACATTCATCTTTGTGAACTAACACAACAAAACTCGACAACAATACTGTGCTCATCTATGGCAAGTCATTGTCTACAGGCCAGTCGCCGTAAGTATCAGTTAAATACCTCCATTCCATAACAGTTGTTTGGATAAAAGCGCGCTTAAAAGAATTTCTTTAAAAGATGTGTTACAACGAAATGATAATAAAAAGTGGATCGTTAATCAGAACACGTAATACAAATCACGAGAGACGAAGTGTAACCGAGCATCACTCATACCTATCAGCCACTGATAGTAACTACCACAAGAAAAATACACTTATAGACTAGAAGATTTGTGTAGTTGATGCAATTCCCCACAATCAGGAATATTACTGGACAATAAGTGACCCAGCCAAGGAGCTACAGACATTTATTACGAAACTGGTAACGATGCAGTTGGATGTCGCAGCCACAATACCAAAGGCGTAGTGCACCTCACGAGGCTGAGTTGCGAACAGTGTGGGCAGATACAAAAACGGGCAGAAAACACAGGACGAGCTAACGATAATGCAGACACTAAAGTTGATCTTAAGATTATTGTCTTCATCTCAAAGAAGTTTCTCCCTACATACCTTCAATCACCCTCAGATAACTTTAGGATACTCACACACCCGTCCTCGGAAGCTATCACCTTAAAAGCCTCTTATTCTATTTCGGAAATACAAGAGAGAGAGAGAGAGAGAGAGAGAGAGAGAGAGAGAGAGAGAGAGAGAGAGCGTAAGTATGATTCATTGTAATTCTGGAATGGCTAAGGGAGAGAGTTATATGAAAACCTTTGGTGGTTTAAAGCTTGTTTTACGATGACTTCGTTTTTGTCGGGGCATTCAAGAGCATGGAGTTCGATGTTGTCCATTCTGCTACAAGGTTTTGAGAGAGAGAGAGAGAGAGAGAGAGAGAGAGAGAGAGAGAGAGAGAGAGAGAGAGTTTGTTTGCATGATGTTTTTACGCTGCACGAAACCAGTGGTTATTCAGCAAACGGGACCAACGCCTTGACGTTACTTCCGAACCACGTCGAGAGTGAACTTCTATCACCATAAATACACATCTCTAAACTCTTAATGGAATGGCCAAGAATCTAACTCGCGGCCACCGAGGTGGCAGGCCAAGACCTTACCGATCACACCATTCAGGCGCTAAGAGAGAGAGAGAGAGAGGGAGTTTCCAATTTTCACTTCACAACAACCTCAAGTGGGACATGGGTTCAACGCCCTTCCAAGACACAGAATCGTCCGTTGTAAGAAAGAATAAATAAACATCACTCATCTGATACAACAATACCACTGAGCTGGTTAACAGCTCTCCTAGGGCTGGCCCGAAGGATTAGATATTTATAACGTGGCTAGGAACCAATTGGTTACCTAGCAACGGGTCCTACAGGTTATTGTGGGATCCGAACCGAATTATATCGAGAAATTTGTTTCTAATGTTTTTGTTGTTGCTATTGAAATAATCATTAACTAAGCAAATTTTTACTGCTAGTAATGTTTTATTGAAAGAAAGTAATGTTCTATTATTCATATCCATGGGGCGGGGTGGGGTGGGGGGGGGGGGGGGGGGGGGGGGGTGGGGGGGGGGGGGGGGAGCACGTGACCAGGTGGCCCCGACCCCCCCACCCCCCCCCCCCCCCCCCCCCTTAAATCTGCGAAGAATATGGTATTCGTTCGTCCACGCCACCAATGGGCAACAGCTGCGACGGCAAGAAAGACGCTGCTGCTCAAACATCCTAATTTGCATAATACCGGGAGATATTTCCACGGGCATCTGGGGCTGTGGTTATATTGAAGGTACCAAAATGTGTTACATAAGAAAAAAATTATGGTAAGAAAGATTAATGTTCCAGGAGTAGCTATGTCCGGGAGATAGTATCTATCATATTGCTAATGCCACGCTAAACATATTTAAGCTTGCGTAATTTAAGACACGTGTGTTCAAATATATATATATATATATATATATAGATATATATATATATATATATATATATATAATAAATATATATGACCAAACGTGTCAAATATGTTGGCCGTAGCATTAAGTAATGTGATATATGTTATCTCCTGAACATAGCGACTCCTGGAACACTTACATTTATCTACTATAATATATATATATATAAAGATATATATATATATAGATATATATATATAGCTTAATATATTATTATTATTATTCTTATTATATTATTTTATTATTATTATTATTATTATTATTATTATTATTATATTATTATTATTATTTAGAAGACGAAACCTATCCATATGTAACAAGCTCACAGGGGCTACTGATTTGA
>NC_087206.1:66671099-66693599 GCF_015104395.2 Macrobrachium nipponense | reverse complement strand
GTGAATCTACTATAGTAACTTTTGCGCCACTCGACCGAAATCTACACAAGCACTCAAATAATTGTATTATTAGGTGAATAGTTTGCAAGTGCTATTGTACAATTACTGCCCTGAGTGTGAAAGGGCTCAGTCTGGTAACCCGAATGAGAACAGCAGCAACTCGCTCATACAAAGCATCCTAAGGAGTGAAGCAAGGAGATTTAAATCGTGGCAAAGATGGGAAAATGAGGTCTTTGTCCCTTAAAGGGCTTAATCGCTGTATTGGCAAGAAGTCATCTTATGATATTTATTGCTGATATTTTACTTTTTCATTATTTCTGTGATTAATACCAAGTTTTAGTTCTTTTTTACTACATACAATTTTCGTTTTTAGCCCTCTGGATCTGACTACTGTAACCCCCTAAGGTCTCTAGTTGAAATTTAAGTTATATAATCTGTGCACTAAGTGTTATAACTCTCAATGCATTTTTTTCTCACCAATATTATTACTGCTATTACCAGTATTATGATTACTATCTTTTATGCTACCTCAGCTATTTTGTGGATAAGTGCCGAGTATTCATTTTTTTATCATGTTGTCTCATATATCTAGATTGTGTATGTTACTGTCTGTATTTTGGAAATTATTCCTCTCTCACCACCCCAACAGGACCGGAGAAACGCTCTACCACGTTAGAATTCACTGAATGACTTGCTCGACCCATAATCTTGCAATCCTCATTGAACAATCAGTTCACTGTAGGGATAAAGACTTATGATTTTTGGCCATTGTTTTCATTATATTATATATTTCGGATAACTCTATTCTTTTGTTTTTTTTTGTATGGTGTTTTACGTTGCATGGAACCAGTGGTTATTCAGCAACGGGACCAACGGTTTTACGTGACTTCCGAACTCCGTCGAGTGTGTTGAACTTCTATCACCAGAAATATACATCTCTGACCTCTCAATGGAATGCCTGAGAATCGAACTCGCGTCCACCGAGGTGGCAGGCCAAGACCAAACCAAGCACGCCACTGAGGCACTCGTTAGAATTCATTGAATGAATGCAATTACTTCTCTGAACTATGCACGCGAGCGGAACAAACAATTTCCCAAACGAAAAGTTGCGAATGTGGTACAAAAGAGATACGAGAAAGACGAAATTTTCACTCTCACTGGAAATCATTTAATCCTTTCAGGAGTTTTTTGTTGTTTAGTCAGAGATACAAATCAATACTTGTAGTTTTGCCAAGTAGGTAACTGATTCCTGTTGTTTGTTTGTATGGCGTTTTTACGTTGCATGGAACCAGTGGTTATTCAGTATCGGGACCAACGGCTTTACGTGACTTCCGAACCACGTCGAGAGTGAACTACTATAACCAGAAACACACATCTCTGACCCCTCAGTGTTATGCCCGACATGCATCATAATTTTTACTTTCATACTGTTCTATCGCCTACGTTAACTTACACCTTACAATAACAATCCATCTCAAGTGTTGAATTAGTAGACGGTGGTTACAACATACCAATATGCTAATTAGATAAGCAACTCAATGCAAAACAATAAAAGCAAGAGATCGATCACTTACCACCATCAAACGGGAGTAATCAAAAGTCGAGTGTGGATCGACCTCCAGTATCTTCAGACATAAGACGGAGCCAAGACAGATGCATCTGTATGGAATCCCCAAGATCACATCATCAGGTTCAGGATACAGTTTTCTTATTTTGGGAATCTCTCTCTCTCTCTCTCTCTCTCTCTCACTCTGAAACGAAGAAGAAGCGAGACATCTTATTAGCATAAGAAGATTCCTTCAAGGAATTAATTTACAAGTGGAGGTTCTTAGCATCCCTTGACATCAGACGCTTTGTCAAGAGAGGAATAATGATAGTATTCTCATATTATGATTAAGCTTTGTTGCAGCGATCGTTCATTGAGCGATCTTAGTATTTCTAGGAATCTAAAAGTTTCCTAAAGCTACGAGTTCGTATTTCATTTTTACATTTCATTAATTTCACAAATAAATAATACTTTAACAAAGCAGTCACAAATTCCTCAATTAGAACAGCAGTGAGTACGTAACCCGGGAACTTAATACACAAATGAATTACAAAGAAAATCAACGAAAAATCAAGACTCAGATTGTAAAAATTATTTTTTTTTCCTATTTTTATTATGTTCCAATAATGTTTTAGTTCTAATGTCATTTTTGTCGTCGTCATCCCCGTTTCGCCATCTTTCTTTTCGTAGCCGCTGCCTTAGTTCACGGCTGAGACTCGCACAGGGTGGAGGTGAGGGTGGTCTTTGTATTTGTTACTTTATTTCATCAAAAATATAGTGTTTTGAAGCCATTATATTATTGTACAATGTTAATCTGTTATAGCCAGTATGAGAATTAGTGCTGTGTTAAATGTATGTAATTTTTTTTTGTTTATATAGGCTTTTGTTTCTGTTTTCAGCTTCTGGAGTAGAGGTCCTCTCCAACCTTTACCCACGAAGGATTTAATTTGAAGTCATATGAAAGTCAATTGTTCATCTGTTAATGTTCATTTTCAAATGCTATAAGCTGTTTAAACGTGAACTGTGAGTTTTTTTTTTTTTTTTTTAATTAATAAATATTGTTATGGCTTTTTATACAGTTCTGATTGCACCTCGACTTAGAACCATCCCATATGTCATGCTTAGCATGGTTTATTAAATAAAAGTGTTTGAAAAATATTACATTGGTGTCAGGTGTGGGGTCCTAAGTCTTATGGGTGCTTTCATTACTGTGCCATTGAGGTCGTGTTGGGAGACTGGCCTATATTGTTGCGTGAAGTGTTGTGTATGGTCGTATACCAAGCACCATTGTTACTTTTCCTGGTTTAAGGTACAAGGTTAGGTTTCGTGATATTGTTTAATGACCCTTCTATAATTGCCTGCCTTTAATCAGGGCTCAACTGTATTGAGCTAAAAGTCCACTTGTTACGTTGCGGTCATTTTTTTTCGTGAACTCTTTTTGATATATGAATTAGTGTTTATCACCATGTCTGATTTAACTAAACAAATACGAGAACTGGCTAGTGATCTTGGTTTGGCTGGGGATGATGCTGTAAAATTTTATCGTTCATCAACAAAATATTTGAGAGAGAAGAGCGAGCACAAGCAAGGGAAGAGCGATCACAAGAACGAGAGTTAGAATTAAAAATTAGAAGAGAGAAGTAAAGATCGGCAGCATGAAAATAGAACATGCTTTCCAAGAGGGCTGCGATCCCACTAATTACTCTTAGCCCTTGTTCCAGAACATTTCGTCAGATGAAATAAAATTGCTTTAGTTTAAGGAAGGAATTTGGGATGATTTTAGGTTTTTCTTTTTCATTTCAATTTTGAGAGAATTTGTGAAGCAACTGGGTTTGGAATTTAGAGACTGACGGTGTAATTAGACTTTTACCGTTGTTACAGGGTAAGCTAAGGGAGATTTATGTAACGCTGCCTTCTGAAGCCACTAGTACTTATTCCGATTTGAAGAAAGAGTTGTTGAATGCTTATTATATGAACTCTGATTATTATAGAACTGAATTTCGGCGTTCTCGTATTCCCCCCATCAACATTTCGACAGTTTGGCTTTACTTTACGTAGGCTTTTGAATCATTGGTTGGAAACATCAAAGGTAAATAATAGTTATGAATCTTTATTGGACTTTATTTTGTGTGACCAGTTATTAGCTTCAGTAACTCCCGAGTTACGCAGTACCCTTAAAGACAGAAAGTGGCGTACTTTTGATGAATTGATTAATGAGGCAGATATTATGCGGCTGCTCAATAATTTGTATAACAAATTGTCTAAAAGTAGTTCGAGGAAGAATCATTGGTCAATAACACTTCATTCATTAAAGAGTTCCGATCATTCAGTCTTACAGCCGAATAGTACGAAGGTAAAAGGGAAAATAATTTGTCATGGTTGTGGTTTAGAAGGTCATATAAGACCTCAGTGTCCTCAGAATAATCATTGTCAAGGAAGAGAATCCTATGATTCATAATGTTTTTAACTGGTAGTAATCCTGGGTGTAATGACTCTGAAGTTGGTAATTCGTTTCCTCATAAAATTAATTTTAATGTTTGACTCTACTGTATGTGGCTCTCTGAAATTTGAAAATTGTAAGGTAAATGGAGCTAATATCTCGACCATGGTACGTGATACGGGATGTACTTGTATAGTTGTGTCTGATAAGCTATTACCGCCCATACCTTTTGATGAACACACTAAATTTGCATCTGTTAGTGATTATTTGGGTAGAACTGATAAATTTCCTGTGGTTAAGTGTCATATTGATTGTGCTTATTTTACAGGTTGGACTGAAGTGGTAAAGGCTCCCATTAAGTTTTGTGGTGTGCTTATTGGACAAGTAGATATAAGGATACATCTACCTGCCAATCTGTTATGACCAGAGGTCAGTAAAAGCTGGTAATGCTCTTCCAGCTCCCCTTATTACAAAGAAATTGAAGGTTCTTGGTGACTTAAATGTGAGTGCGTCAGTTTTTTTTAAGCAAGAACAAATGAATTGCCCTACTTTGAAGAGCATTCGTGAGAAGCTTGATAAACAATCTACTGAATATCTAAGGGAAATGTTTTCCAGTACTTTATTGACAACGGTTTTCTTTTACAGAAAATTGTATAGAGAGTAAAAAATAGCGTGATGTTAGGAGTAAAAGTTCTGGTGGTACCACACAAGTTCAGGGAATTAATTATGGAAATTGCCCACGATTCATTGTTGTCGGACATTTTAGTAATTGTAAAACTAAACAAAAGTGTTTGCACTGTACTTTTGGCCAGGTGCCACAGCTGATATACTGCGTTATTGTAGATCATGTGATATCTGTCAGAGGACTACTTCCCAAGGTCGTGTCAAGAAGGCACCCCTTCAAACAATGCCTATAATAACCGAACCATTTGCAAAGGTTGCAGTTGATATAGTTGGGCCTTTGTCACCCCCTTCTGAGGACGGTCATAGGTTTATTTTGACATTAGTTGATTGTGCTACACGTTACCCTGAGGCTATTCCTCTAAAAAAAATAGATTCTATTTCTTGTGCTGAAGCCCTTTTAACTATTTTTACACTGTAGGTATCCGAAGGAGGTTCTGTCAGATAGGGGAGGGACGTCAATTTGTTTCTTCAGTGATGGAGTAGTACATAAATTACTTAATATGAAAACCAATTTTTACATCACCATACCATCCACAGCTAATGGGTATTGTGAGCGTTTTAATGGTGTCTTGAAAAGTATATTAAAAATATTTGTTCAGATTATCCTCGCTGTTGGCACAGGTACCTCCCTTGTGCTTTATTTGCCGTTAGAGAGATCCCTAACAATACTTTAGGATTTTCTCCATTCGAATTGATTTATGGACGAAATGTGAGAGGTCCTTTATCCATATTGAAAGAGTTGTTTACTAATCAGGACCTTAATGAAGAGAATAGGAATTCTTATGAGTATGTGTTGGATCTGCGCAATAGGTTAGAAACAGCCCAGATTGCTTTCCAGAATGACCGAGGTTAATTTTAGCAAGTACAAAACTTATTATGATCTGAAAACATCTGATAGAAAATTTGTGATAGGTGATGAAGTTCTGCTACTTTTACCTTTCTGACTAATAAACTCTTAACTCAGTGGAAGGGTCCATTTAAGGTAATTGGTAAGAAAGGTCCTGTTGATTACATTATAGAGGTAAGGAATAAACATAAACTTTTCCATGTGAATATGATTTGAAAAGTATTACCAGCAAAGGCTACTATTAATAATTTGCAAGTGTTTGATGAGGTTACCCCTTTTGAACAGAATGTTTTAATGGAACCTTTGGATTTGGTGCAGGCATGCTGTAGTTGCTCAATGTACAGATTCTCCTTTGCCAGTGTTAGATACAGAGTCGAAGACTGAGCCTGATGTGAATCCCTCTCTAACTACAGAACAAAAGGCAGAGTTATCCACATTGTTAGACAGCTATAAGGATGTTCTTAGTGATATACCTGGTTGTGTTAAAAACTTTAGCCATTCAATACAGTTAACTACCACAGAGCCTGTCAAGAGAAAACCTTAACTCCATTCCTTATCACTTAAGAGAGGTATTTAACAGTGAAGTTGACAAATTGTTAGAGCTTGATATAATTGAAGCATCGGTATCTAACTATTGCTCACCTGTCGTGCTAGTAAAAAAAAATCTGATGCCAGTTATCGGATGTGTATTGATTTTAGGCAGTTGAATGCTGCAACAGTGTTTGATTGTGAACATATTCCTACTATCGATGAAATTTAGACAAATTTTCAAATTGCAAATATTTATCTGACATTGATCTGGCAAAAGCTTATTACCAGGTTACCAATGGAAGAATCTTGCCGGAAATATACTGCATTCAGTACTAATAGGGGGTTATTTCAATTCAAAAGAATGCCATTTGGATTAAGTACTGCCTGTAGTACATATAACCGTCTGATGCGCCAAGTGTTGAAAAATTTAGATCGTTAGTTTTTTATTTTGATAACATTTTTGTTCACTCTAACTCATGGCTTGAACACTTGGTGGCCCTCGAGAAAGTGTTTGACAGACTTCGCAGTTGGAATTTAACTTGTGGTCCCTCTAAGTGTCGTTTTGGTTACGAGGTAATTCACTATTTGGGCTACCATATTGGTAGGAATTCTCTGCAGCCATTACCAGATAAGGTACAGGCAATTGTGGATATGCCTTTTCCAAGTAAGAAATGGCAATTACGATCATTTTTAGGGTCTGTTTCCTTCTATAGGAGATTTATTCCACAATTTGGAAGTATTTCTGCCCCTCTGTCTGATTGTTTAAAGAAAAATCAACCTGATATAATCAGCTGGAATTCTAAGGCGAGAGGGGCATTTGAAATGTTAAAGGAGAAGTTAACTCTTGCGCCTATTTTGCGGTTGCCAGACCTTAGTAAGCCATTTGGTCTGAGAACAGATGCAAGTGATCAGGGAATAGGAGGTACACTATTACAATACGATTCTGAAGGTATGCCATTTCCTATTGCTTATGCCAGTCGCAAGTTGCAAGCCATCCGAAGTTAAGTACTCAGTCATTGAAAAAGAAACCTTAGCAATTGTTTGGGCTGTGGAAAGTTCCAACAGTACTTGTATGGGGGAAGATCGTTCTTTCTAGAGACGGACCACCGTCCTTTTGACTTACCTGATGAAAATATCAAGCTCATAATGCAAGACTGATGCGCTGGAGTCTCCTTCTTCAGGAGTACCAGTTTCAAATATCTTATATTAAAGGATCTGCCAACGTTCTAGCTGATGCATTGTCCCGCAATCCTACATAGGTTCTATAATTTTCTTTGAAAATTATCTTGGGGCGGAAGAATGTAAAAATTATTTTTTTTTTTCCTATTTTTATTATGTTCCAATAATGTTTTAGTTCTAATGTCATTTTGTCGTCGTCAATCCCCATTCGCCATCTTTCTTTTCGTAGCCGCTGCCTTAGTTCACGGCCGAGACTCGCACAGGGTGGAGGTGAGGGTGGTCTTTGTATTTTGTTTACTTTATTTCAAAAATATAGTGTTTTTGAAGCCATTTAATTATTGTACAATGTTAATCTGTTATAGCCAGTCATTGAGAATTAAGTGCTGAGTGTTAAATTATGTAAATTTTTTTTTTTTTTTTATATATGGTCTTTTGTTTTCTGTTTTTCAGCTTCTGGAGTAAGTGGTCCTCTCCAATCTTTACCCACGAATGGATTTTAATTTGAAGTCCATATGCCAAAGTCAATTTGTTCATCTGTTAATGTTCATTCAAAATGGCTATAAGAGTGGTTAAAACGGTGAACTGTGAGTTTTTTTTTTTTTTTTTATTAAAAATAAAAAAAAATTGTTATGGCTTTTTATACAGTTTCTGATTGCACCTCGACTTAGGACCATCCCATATGTCATGCTTAGCATGGTTTATTAAATAAAAGAGTTTGAAAAATATTACACAGATCAATCGTCACTGCTCTCGTTACTATAGTAGACTCACATCAACCGTGCAACTGATGTCTAGGCCAGTCCCTTATGACACCCCTGATTGGCTGTTGATAAGCAAATCACAGGGCTGTAAACTCTGTCTCTCGAGATTTCACATAGGCAGGATGTAGTATGTTCCACCTCTCCTGAGGGATACGTCTTTCAAAAGTATCCCCTAAAAGAGGCGGAACATACATCCTGCCTATGTGAAGTCTCTCTCGAGAGAGAGACAGTGTTTCCAGCCCTGTGATTGGCTTATCAACAGCCAATCAGGAGCATCGTATGGGACTGGCCTAGACCTCAGATGCACGGTTGATGTGAATCTACGATAGCATACTCGTGTACTTATAACGAAAACGAAGGAATGAGTCATTCTATTTTTTTAATTCTAATTTTCTGGGCGGAATTCTATCCTCTAAAACAAGCCAAATTTTCAGGCGTGTGTAAACAGATCAGCGTTTTCAACAGTACAAAAAGTGTTATAAGTAGGAGCTAGTACTGCAAAAAAGATTGTATCCATTTCGTTGTATAAAACCCCGTCCACACCATCGAGCTTTGCCCAACGAACTTTGCTCGATGTGACGTCAGAGGCGGGCAAAGTCAGAACCTTATCGGCTGTTTCTCCGATTCTGACGTCATATCAAACAGAGTTCGTCGAGCAAAGGTCGACCGTGTGGACGGGGCTTAACAGACTATTGATCTGGATTTTTCGCTACTGGGTTGAGTTGAGGAAGACGACCGCTGGGAAGGCTAAGAGCGAGTTGGATAGACATAATTGTCAGAGATCTTGAAGATGAAATCCAGAACCTAGAGGAAGCGAAGGAAATAGCTCAGGAGAGAGACAGATGGAGAGGAACTGTATCAGCCTTATGCCAGTGGCCAGTGGCGCGAAGATAACGTAAAGTAAATTAAGTAAGAGTTAAATATAGAATTTAGGCCAAAGGCCAAGCACTTTGACCTAAGAGGTCATTCAGTGCTGAAATGGAAACTGAGTAAAAGGTTTGAAAAATGTAACAGGAGGAAAACCTCAAAGCGGTTGCACTATGAATCAAGTTTTAGGAGAGGGTGGAAAGTAAGATAGTATAAAGAGAATATGAAAGGAGGTACAGTAAAAGGAACGAAAGTGGTTGCAGCTAGGGGGCCGAAGGCACGCTGCAAAGAACCTTAAGTAATGCCTACAGTTCACCACAGGTGGTCCACTGATGGCACTACCCACCTTACGGAGATTTTTCGCTACTGAAATAACGAATCGATAAAGTATCACGAGATGTCAAAGACATCGTCTCTGACAAGAAATTACTTTTCTCATTTGCTGGTTCCTCATTAGAAGGATGCAAAAGAATTTCTTCGCAAAGATGAGGCTTCAAAGACATCATTAGACATCAGGATAAAATCGTTAAAGGTGAATCAGGAACCACAACATCCAATTAAAACGTCAAATAATTCGATGCTCCACCTCGCTGGAAGAAATGGCCGGTATGGAGAAGTCGATATTTTAATCGCATAAATGCCAAAGGAAAGTTACGAAAGGAACATTACTTGGCAATAACGACAAGAGCTTTCTGGATTCGTTAAGAAACAATCTAGCACAATAAAGAAGCATGTATCCAAAATTAAACACACATATATATACTATGTGTAGTATGTATGTATATATATATATATCAATTCAGGAATGCCGAAGACACATGGATGTTTTTTGAAAGATATATTCAATAAGAAACGTTTCGCACATGACTATGTGCATCATCAGTCTGAAAAATGACAAAATAACAACATTAAAATACTAAAAATACACTGGATTCTTAAAATGACAATTAAAAACATTAAAAGACTAAAAAAAGCAAAGCAAAGTAAAAACAACTGCTGTTACACCAACCTTCAGGTACAAAGAAAGAAGATAGAATGACCAAAGAAAGAACAAGAACCTCCAAAGACGACTATGCCAGATATAGTTGAGCAGAGGAGCAGCCACCGTTTAACGATGGAACGAGTCTTTTAATATATAATGACTAAGGTCGTCAGATAATCTGCATCCTTAGAATACCCTATTAGAGTCATTGTGTTTGCCAAGAGAGAGTATAATAATGAACAGCAAGGAATTTGAATGGGTTAGACGTCACTCGTCTCTCACGCCCACCAGTTATATATGCCTCTAGGAAACTATAAACATCCTGCTCCCTTCTCTTTAATGGTCAGTCGTTAAGTGGAATAAGGAAAGGCGCGTTGTCATAACAGAAGCCTGACTACAACAAAGACGCCTCCTTAAACCATCTCAGGATCGCGGCCATTCTAACTTAAGTATTTCTTTGCAGCTGTTGTCAAAATTGAATAAGAGGCTCTTACGCTGATGGCTTTCATGGACTGGTGGGAACAGCTAAAACATTTTACGTGACTTTTGAACCACGTCGAGAGAACTTCTACCCCCGGAAATACACATCTCTCACTCATCAGTGGCCAACTGCAAGTCAGAAAGAGAATCTACACAAAGTAGAGAAAAGAGCTTCGAGAGGACGCTTGCCTCCTCAGGGAAGACAAGACGGCGCATCTAATATAAGGGAAATATCTTGAACAGTACCATACCAAAGGATGGAGGACAGGTGACATACTCCCAAACTGTAACCAAGTAGCGACGCATTCTTGAAAAAGCGGGACGCCATAAATTAAAAACCAACCACAGAACCTTTTTGAAAATAATGTCATTATGTTTCACACACAAGTTTACAAATCTTTAGCCATAAATTAACCCAAACTAACTTAACCTAATCTAGGGGCATGGCAAAAGAACAGGGACTGGTGCAATAATAGTATACTAATCGAGAATTTGCGGCCGGGTGCAAGAATAAGACCAACCTTCTCTGCACCTTTATCTCTGATGATTGAAGTTCATATAAGATTGCAAAATTACTTTTTTTTTTTAACTTTTTTTTCCAGGCACAGAAATTAAAGAAACTGCAACAGCTTCCAAGACCTCGCTGCTGCCGTCACCAGACTCCTAAACTCCAGGATTTTTGTTAGCAAACATACGCTTGAGAACTTGGCATTTGCAATATCCAGCAACAGAGTATAAGAGGAGATATGTCATTCCGACTCCTACATTTCACCGAACGGGAAAATTTGTCTTTGGACTCGTGTGTGTCTTGGGAGACTCGCCAACCGCTTCTTGACGTACCTACCCCGTCAGCGCAAGAAATGACGCAAAAATCGGAGAAAAATAAGTGGCAGATTCAATAAGTAACTCAAAAAATTTCGTAATAAATCACTATTTCGCCCATCTTATTTGATAGTCCTAACCATGTAACATTTTTTACCACCTTATTTTTATTTGATAGTGCTAACCAGGTAAAATTGCTCAACATATGAAAAAATCTTCAGCATTAACTTCGTATAAATTCATAAATCAAAGATAAACCGGTGGAACCAGTCCTCTTAACGTGTCCTCACTAGCGGGCATGCCCGTCAGGTACTTCAATCTTTTTATATTCTCTCTCTTCTGAAGCAGCGTTACCAGACAATCGCATCGTTCTGGCTCCATACTCGGTCGGTCAGCATAGTGGAACGGGTTATGGGAACAGTGTTTCCCTGTCGCGCAGTGCCTGCACTGACTAAAGGAAGATTCAGTTCCAGTTTCATATTTTGAACGTAGAATGAAATAAACCATCTTATTGCATCATAACATCCATTAAAATTTTTTATTATCAGTCTTATGTCCAACTGTAGCAAACCGTGTCTCGTTTGTGGAAAGCCATTCAAGCGTATGAAACATACCCAAACTGATTTTGGAAACTATGAAGCCATAGGACAGGTGCAAGTTGGCGACCATGGCAGGTGAAGCTCCCCAGCCAAATAGGTGATGGCACTAGGGTTTAGGTTGATAAAGTTTTCACACCCTGCATTTAGTTCCTTCGGTATATTTTAACCTGAATATACCTAGGAACGCGTCATCAACTTTCATATAGCCTAAGGTTTAGCTGGACATAGCAATTTCTTTTATTAGAACTACGTAATTGATTTATTAAACATCTGGATTGTTCCACTAACAATCTACTAATAAATTCCGTTAAGTTAGTCTATGTAATTTCCTGAGCACTGGGTTAATGTGAAGTTTGCCAAGTAAGCTGGGTGCCCAGTCAACTATCCTCAGTTGCTGGGGCATGTTACCATTAATGGGGTAATTTCATGGACTGGTCAATTTTTCCCTTCATCCACCAAATATTTTAAACTACAACAAATATTCTTAACATTACATTTGCCTATGTGATCTAAAATCGAGAACGCTTTACGAAAATGTTACCGATAGGACCAAAGGAGTAATACTCAAGAAATTTTACTGCTGCATCGGAACGGTTATCATAGACTTGCAAAACTAATTTTTACATATACTAATTTTTATACTAATTTTTACATATACAGTAATTAATGTAGAAGATACCTGGTCTAGTTTGTTTGTATGGTGTTTTTACGTTGCATGGACCCAGTGGTTATTCAGCAATGGGACCAATTGCTTTACGCGACTTCCGAACCATGTCGAGAATGAACTATAACCAGAAATACACATCTCTAATCAAACTGGTCTTAAGAGTAACTATACCAAAGCATCAGACTGGTCTTAAGAGTAACTATACCAAAGGATTACCTCCATTTTCAGTTACAATCAAAATGAAAGAATGAACTTTTGGCACACTCAAGATATATTTTAAGGATTAGTTCACTGGTACATCACGTGAATAACACTATACAGACAGAAGCCACATTCACTACAGCAGTCATTTCACACACTATTTAGCTCTTAAAGAGGTTAAACGAACAATTGCTTTAACACAAATCATTCTTTAGCTCTCATGATCAATAGCTTTTAACATCTTATTTGAGTTTTTTCTTTGCTGTCCTCTCTCCTCTTAAAAAAATTCTCTCATTGGACCATGTTCTTTTAAAATAAAATATAGGCCTTCATTTATATGAATAACTAAAAATTAGTGTTTTTTGGTGCCACTAGCAGCTGAACAGCTACTAAAACCCAAATATTCAGTTTTCAATATTCGTTAATTATCTGGATTAAGTAACAGTCAATAGTTAAACAAAAGTTATTCTCAGTACTTTACCAAATTTTTCAAGACAAAACCTAAAGAGAAATATCTAAATCACATAAATCCTAATGTCTCGCATCCTAGGACTAAAACAAAGTATAATGATTGGACCAAGTAACAGCACATAGTTTGAGTGCTGGTTTCAAAAAGTAAAAAATGTCACTTAACACAGAATGGTAAACCACGGGGATATGAGATATGAACAATTTTCTACCTGATCCAGGCAATTAGCATAAAATTAACCTTTTAAGTATTTCATTTATTTTACTTTGAATCTAAGGCGAGATATCTAACAATTGCTATCATTAGGGTAATTAAAGTCATAACTCGTGTGCTTCATTTAATACTAATAATTGAAGTATCAGTTTTGAGTCATCAACACAGGACATCATTCTGAATAAAGTGGAAGATATCAGCAAAGCCAGGCTCCATTCTCACCTCATTCAAAAAATATTGTGGGAGAAAAGCAACGTCCACTAGAGTTCTTGAATAACAGAAGTCTTCCTTGCTCTGTACTGAATATCACAGTTTCATGAACCATCCTGTAAATCAAAAGATCTGAGGCAGAAATGTTTTCTTGAAAATATAAAAACTTAAAACTATGATTTTTACAAAGTCAACAAAATTAGGTTTCAACTAAAATGAAGCATTTACAATATAGAATTTTTTTTCAAAAGAAACCACCAAATCATCTTCCACTGCCATCTTCACAGGTCAAATTTTCTCAAATACAAAGCTTTAGCTGTAATCCTCACAATAGATCCAATTTTCTCATTCAAACTATATTATACTTCAACTGCAACCCTCACCAAAGATCCAATTTTCTCCAGTACAAACAACTTATAAGCTCCTCCATTGCAACAATCCCAATAGATCCAATTTTCTCCAGTACAGAAAATTCTTACAAGTTTCTTTTAACTTCAACCTTCACAATAGATCCAATTTACTCAAATACAAACTACCTATAACCCTCTTCACTACAACCCTCTCAACAGATCCAGTTTCCTCCAATACAGAAAACTACTTACAACTATCCAAATTCCTCCAATACAGACAAACAGTTATAAGCTACTTCAACTACAACCCTCACAAAAGATCAAACCTCTTCCAATACAAACTACTTTTAACCTCCAACTGCAACCCTCACAACAGATTCAATTTCCTCCAATACAGACAAACTACTCAAGTCTCTTAACTTCTACCTCACAATACATCTAATTTTCTCCTATGCAAACAAACCACTTTTAAGCATCTTCAGCTGCAACCCTCACAAAACATCAAATTTCCTCCAATACAGAAACTAAGCCTCTTCAACTGCAACCCTCAATAGCTAAAATTACCTCCAATACAGAAACTACTTACAATGCTCTTCAACTGCAATCCTCAAGAGATAAAATTTCCTCCCATAAAGACCTAATTTCCTTCAAAAAAACTACATACAAGCCTCTTCAACTGCAACCCTCACAATAGATAAATTTTTTTCCTATAAAACAAAACACTTATAATCATCTTCAGCTGCAACCCTCACAATAAATCCAATTTTCTCTTAACGGACAAGTCACGAACCAAGCCTTGACCAGATCGGGAAGAAAACCACAAGAACGACCGTTTAAATGGTCAAGCAGTCCAGTTTTATTGGGTCAATTTTCCATGATAAGTAAAAGCATAACATTCTTGTATAAATTTCATTAATTTGTTAAATTATTTTAACAAATAAAAACTATTATTAGTACTCATAGGTCTGTATTTTGTGAAAACACAGGTCACCTAATTGTATTAACATTAAAACTTAACTTTATATGCTTTAATTAAAATCAGTTACGCTAATTTTAACCAGTTCTAAAATAGTAAAATTGGAATAAAGTAACAAAACTAATCATGTGCATTGTGCGAAAACAGGTCACCTAATTATATTAACATTAATAAAACACAAGTTTATAAAGTTTAAACTAAATTTACACTAATTTTAACTAGTGTAAAAACAGCATTAAAGTTATTTTCTAAAAATTAATTAATTAATATATCTAGAGCAATGCATATGCCAATCTCTTAAATTAACCACAAATTAAAAAAGTCAACACGCTTTTGAAATTGAAAACTCTCAAGAGACAAAGGTATAACTAAATTATTGCTGAAAATTGGAAAAAAACATTGCAAAAGTTAATGTAATATTTTAAAAAATTATTAGCTTACGTTAACTTGATCAATTTTGTCAAACAAATCTAATGTGCTACATGAATTATTAAAAACTGCAAAGGAATTTTAAATTTTAAAACGGAAATCTTACTCAAGGTACGTTAACGTTTAAACCTACTAAACTCGTGAAAATGACCACCTTAAAATTAATACTTTGTTATTAGTTGACCCGCCCTACCCCGAATCTCCCATGCACCTGCCCATAAGTCATAAGACCTATAGGACAGGGCATGGGAGGGACCTCCACCCCTACAGGGGCACTGCCTCTGTAGGGGAGGAGGAAAAAAAAAATAATGGTTCACACTGATTCACTACATAGCACTCCTTACCTGGTTTGTACGAAGTCAAACTTGCGAAAGGAAAGGCCGTTTTTCGCAGCCTGAGACGAAGTTACCAGACTTTTGAATTTTTCTACTTTTTTTTTTCCTGTCAATTGTAGTCTGAGTCAAGACAGGTCTTAGATTCCACGAAAATCCGAATGAAATTTTCAAAATTATTTCTAGAGCTGTAAATGGTTTTGCTTTAGTAAAAATTCCACTGGAACAACGCATATCTTTGTAAAATGCAAGGTAGACAAAACGCTTTAATTTTTTTTTCTTTTAACTCAAGTCACGTTAAGATTTCACGTTAAGATTTTAACAAAATAAAACTTTAAAAAGTCACGTAAGATTTTAACAGGCTCAACAGAAATTAAGCATTAACCTTTCTGGATCCGAGATCTTATTATCTTTAGAATATCAGATTTGTAAAAGGTTAGTTAAATTAATGACCTACGTCCTACAAGATATTTTGGGAGAAAAAGACTAACAAAAGCAATGCTATGTGGTCTTTGAGAGCTTTACTAAATAGCGATTAAAACTTAAAATATAGAGACAGGTAACTTATACAAGAATAGGTATTAAGTACGATGCTTGTACCTTATCACCTGCTTGTAATGTGAGGGGGAAAAAAAAGAAAAACAAAAGTTAATTTTTCAAAGCATAATAAAAAAAAAAAAATTTACAAACACTAATAATTTAAAAAGTAAACAGATTCCTGAACCAATACACTGTGAAATAAACTTAAGAAACTACTAAAAAAGTTAATAAAAACATTAGGCATAGCAATGAAATTATACCTTTGATGAGCTCGAGAAACAAAAAACTGTAAGCAAACAAAAATAATAAATTTACAAAGCATTAATAACTTTGAACAAAAAACTTTAAAAAACTAAAGACCAAAAATAACCTATTTACAAAGCACTAATAAATTTAATAGTAACTAGAACCATGAACCAGTACGTTAAAGGGAAATAAACTTAAACTATTAATAAAAATTTAGTAGAAACATTGAGCATAAGAATGAAATTCGCCTTTGAAGAGTTCGAGAAATAAAAACTAAAAAATAACCCAATTACAAAGTACTAATAAATCTAAAAGTAACCAGAGCCATGATCCAATAAGTTAAGGGGAAATAAGCTTACGAAATTTAAAACTTATTAAAAACAAAGTATAATAATGATAATTACCTTTTGAAGAGCTCGAGACACTCCCTCACGACTCTGCCTGTAGTACAGTTCTTCAAACCACTAAACTTCAGTCTTAGCTTCACAAGACAAGCCTCATTTTCTTCTCCTAGACGTAAAATGGTATCAACCATAACAGCCCAAATCCACCGCCAAACAACCTAACCACACTAAGAAACACCATCACTCAGATCGCCGTCGAAACAAAAACTGAATTAATACTGAATACCCTGTTTGCCAAAGTAACCTCTGTCCTCTTGACGTCACCGTCAAGGACCGTGGAGTCACCTACCTTTTAACTTGGATATAAGTGGACGCCGAAATCCTTGATTATTGTTTCAGGGGAAACTTTAACAGTTTGCTTGGTTCGGTGTTTTGTGACATGTTCTTCGATAAGTTGGTTGCTCTGAGTTACAGTAGAAAATTGAAATCGATAATTTACGTAGAGAAACTCTTGAAAATTCTATGGTGTGTGAAGGAAACTGTCCCCCTAAAAGAAAGAATAAAAATGATATAAATACTTTATACGAAGGCCTACATTTCAAATAAACGCATATTACTAGAGGAAAAAAAAAAGGAACTTTCGTTCCCCCTCATTCTAGGAAGTTTATTCACAATATATATTATATAATATATATATATATATAGTATATATATATATATATATATATATGTATATATATATATATATATATATATATATATATATAATATATATAGATATATATATAATATATATATATTATATAAACATGAATATGGATGCCAACCAATGGCTAGGTTATTCGATGATTTTCCCAAAACTCGGAGCACTGGTAGTCGTCTACAGAATTCAAATCTGCTATGTTATAAAATACGTTAGTGAATAAAATTTGGCAGAGATATTCCTCATCATCATTTTGAACTCGGGATTGCTTTTGTATACCTGTAATAGAAGCGGAAAACTGGAATGCGTTCTACGTATTCCTAATAGCAGTCTTGCCATCTGACCTCTAGTTGGAAAGGACTCGTTTTTTTTTAATTTTATTCGTGCAATAAAATTAAATTGGATCCACGGTGAAAACTACAGGACATTTTTATTGACAGCAATTTTTTAATTTCTATTTATCGTAGGATTTCAATTTCAATTTATTGTAGGATTTCAATTTAAATTTATTGCAGGATTTCAATTTCAATTTATTGTAGGTTTTCAATTTCAATTTATTGTAGGATTTTAATTTTTATTTATTGTACGATTTTAATTTAGATTTATTGTAATGATCCTACCTCTCGCTTCGGTGTTTCTGAAACGGCAATTAAAGGCGAAGGATACTTGTGCAGTTACTAACTAGTGTTTATTGCTTTAACCCACAATAATTTTTAATTAAATTGACGTGAGAATGGAAACTGGCATTACCATTTACTCTTCGTTTCATTTATTTGATAATTCACGTGTGTGATGAGTTAATTCAATAAACTGTTTGAAACTAAACTTACGTAATATGGCCGTCCCTAGTTTATACTTTCAAAAGTCTGAATTCATGTCTAGAGTCCAAACTTGGTTAATGGAAATCTTACACCCTAAAAAATGGCTTTATTTATCACCGCGACTCAACCAGTTATACCCAAATCAAGTGATTCATTGCCTTCTGTAAATCCCATTAGGTTTGGTAAACAGCAGGTGTTGTATGGCACAAAAATTCTGAGAATATCAAATTAAGTTAAGTATATCTCAGTTTTACCAGACCACTGAGCTGCTTAACAGCTCTCCTAGCTGTTAAGGGACCTACAGTTTATTGTGGGATCCGAACCATATTATATCGAGAAATGAATTTCTATGACCAGAAATAAATTCCTCTGATTCCGCGTTGGCCGAGCCGAGAATCGAACTTCGGACCACCGGATTGGTAGTAGAGCGCGAGAACCACTCGTCCGACGAGGAACTAATAAAAATCAATGTAATTAAAACGGACTGAAAAGCTGCCCGCACTGTTTTGTTTGTTTGTATGGTGTTTTGACGTTGCATGAAACCAGTGGTTATTCAGCAACGGGACCAACGGCTTTACCTGACTTCCGAACCACGTCGAGAGTCAACTTCTATCACCACAAATGCACATCACTACCGCCTCAATGGAATGCCCGAGAATCGAACTCGCGGTCACCGAGGTGGCAGGCCAAGGCACTGTTTTGATGCTCCGTATCATCGTGTAACACTATTGGTCACACCAGTGAATGGCTACACAGCCCTCAAGGACGGATACCGATATTAAGTACAGGTGAAAATTGCTACTACCATTGTGTCTGTGGCTCTACAGAATGGCGAGCAAAGTCATTAAATGACATTAACACACCTGGCTACAGAGATTCGGCTCTAGGGCAATTTTTTTAAAACTATTTACTTTCAACTGGTACGAATCCCACGCCATAAAGGCTTTCCTCGATTTTCGATACGTACGAATTGCCTAAAGTCTGAAAGTCCTTGCTACTAATGATGTTTCATTGTAAGAAAACAATGTTCTGTTATTTGTATCAAATGGGGAGTGGGGGTCACGTGAAATCCGCCAACTCATGTTCTGTTATTAGTACCAATTGCGGGGGGGGGGGGGGGGGGGGGGGGGGGGGGAATCCCGTGACAATGTGCGCCCCCCTTAAATCTGCCACACAATGTCCTGACTCGGAATTCCATAAGGAAAATCGAACATGTTCCCTCTAAATTAAGCTCAAACGCCGGAGGACGAAAAATGAATTTATCGACTCAAAAATGATGACCTCTTCGAAGTCCGTATATATACTGTTAGCGCTTGAAAAGCTCTGCGTTTAAGGTGATATATCTTGATCAACGATGTATAAGTCAAACCGAGATTCGCCATTCCACGTGTCACCATAAATAAGAGCCATTAAGAGACCGACACTGCTACATAAATCGTGACATTCTAACGGTAAGGCTCGTAAATTCCAGGGAAAGGCCATTCATCTGAAACTAAACTAAATTGATTCAGCCTAAGAATATCATTCGCTATTTGTGGTTCAGATGCATTTCTCAAGCGCCATATTTCTCGGTGGACTGCGCAAATTGTTTATGACTGCTATGGCCCCTTCATTAGTTGTTTGTGTGGAACCAGTGGTTATTCAGCAACGGGACCAACGGCTTTACGTTACTTCCGAACCACGTCGAGAGTGGTGAACTCCTATCATCAGAAACACACATCTCTCACCCCACAGTGGAATGCCCGGGAATCGAATTCGCGGCCACCGAGGTGGCAGGACAAGGCCATACCGATCACGCCACTGAGGCGCTAGGTCTACGAATTGCTTATCGATCCTGCAAGTAGTTTTATTCTTACGAAAAGTAAGTAGTTTTATTCTCAGGAAAACAGAATGTACAGATTACTATAACCATTTTCACTTAATTGATATTTATTAAGTTATTCATGAACATCAGAATACGATCTGCAATAGTCTTCGTAAATTTTCCCGTCATATCCACCTATACATACGTAAACACTTTCATGTATATATTCGTCCATCAGCGTCTTAAGTTTTGTACGCATATAAAATATGTATTATTTCCTGAAAACGTAAGTATAGGCATCTACATGAACACCGCGTAGTTAAAATAAAGTATGCACTATTTTCTGAAAACGTAAGTATAGGTGTATACGTGAATACCGCGTAGTAATAATCAGCAGTTTCTAATATCTTTCATATAACCATAAACTTTGAGAAAGTGGGAGGTTACGGAAAGACTTCAAAACAATTCACCTTAAAATTTACTTACGGTCTTCAAGTTTCATTTGTTTTCCTAGATGCTCTTCTAACACCCTGTTATCCGTATATAACTAATTAGTCAAAACGCGTGAAACTAAGATGGCGTTATAATATCTATTGCATTTACATACGCGTCCAGTAAATAGTGACTATTAACTTTTATATATAAATACACACACACACACACCACACACACACACACACACACATATTATATATATATATATATATATATATATATATATATATATATATATATATATATATATATATATATAGTATATATATATATATATATATATATGTATATATATATATATATATATATATAGGGATGTGTGGCTCTCAAACAAGGTTACGCGGAACTGCCTGCTATTGGTGGCACAAGATTGTCATGGATTTTTTTTCTTGGCTAGATCATCTCAGTAAACATTTGTAAAAAGAAAAAAGAAAAAATAGTTTGAAGAAGTCAAGTCTTCATATATTTATCAATTTATCAATGTGTATGCTCTAATTAATACCACACACACATACATATACCATATATATATATATATATATATATAGTATATATATATATATATATATAATATATATATTATATATATATATATATATATATATATATTCACACATATCCACAGGTGAAAAATAAGAGACAGGGTGTAGGTCCTGACCGGTTTCGGCTTTATTTTCAAGCCATTGACAAAGGACTGATACATACATAGTATTAGAATTCACGAGTATATATACTACAAAGACAGTACTGACGAACATACACACAACCGTTTTGGACTGCAGATCCACCTACAGGCAGGTGTCAAGGTAGGAGTGGCTTTCAAAAATCATTAGGCTAAAATTTACAATAAATTCTCAAGGGATACTACCGCTCAGGGTACAAGTCCACACCTGACAGGTGTCAGGGAGTGGTGTTGAACATCTCATTAGCCCTACTGCCACCTTTACTGTGTTTAGAAATATAATAATCCTATTTTTCATATATCTCTACAGCCAACCTTAAAATTTAAAACAGTTTACAAATTTCTTTTGATATTAAAGGATCAGTTTATCATTCCTTGACTGATGTTCATATTATTGTTGTAACTTTCTTTTATAAAACTAGATTCAATGATATTCCTTTCCAATGCATTATTAGAACACCCCAGCTTTTTTTGCCCCCTACCCCAGTTAATAGCATGGATTGTTCTCACTAACATGTACAAATATACCACTGTTTCCCTGTGCATATCTCACATTGTTTATGTTGTTCTATTCTTTTTTTCCAGTGCTTTTCCCCGTTTGACCAATGTAAAAGTTGTCACAAGACTTACACGGGATTTTATATACACATCCTTTAGCATTGTCGGGGAGTTCTTAATAAGTAACCAGTTCATATTGTTTTAATTTTTTGTTTTAAAAACCTACATTAACACCAACAAATTCTTCAGGAGATGTGGGATATCTTTCATATTACTATTATAAGGTAGTACAAGCAAATTTTTTGTTGTTGTAAGGTTCTTTTTTATTTGATACATGGTCTTTTTTTGCCGCTTTTAATGCATTGTTTAGTACATTATCTGGATATTTCAGTTTCTGCCTGTATTCCGATCTTATCTTTTCTCATCTATATATTCCGGGCTACATACCCGTAGTGCTCTTAAAAACATGGAAGCAAACACTGATCTTTTAACCTTATTGTTTTGGTCCAGAATAGAAATGTACATGGACAAGACAAATATTAGTAGGTTTTCTGTAAAAAACACTATACGTAAACCCACTACTATTTCTCTGTATGAGGACCATCCAAAAAGGGTAGGGCATTCATCTTTTCTATTTCCATAGAAAATTTAATTGATGGTACTAATTGATTTAACCTGGCAAAAAAGTTATTTACATCTTCAACATAAACAACGTGTGAGATATGCACAGGGAAATAGTGGTATATTTGTACATGTTAGTGAGAACAATCATGCTATTAACT
>NC_087206.1:66653599-66666099 GCF_015104395.2 Macrobrachium nipponense | reverse complement strand
CGAACCACCGTCCAAGTGGACGGGGGGGGACGAAACTCAGGACAGTCAGTGACGCTATCCAATCAGCCAACAGAGACGCTATAAGTTCATATCGATTCTGACCTTACAAATCACCCTCGATCTGGATGCTTTCGTAATTAGAACTCGATATGGAACCCCGTCTACATGTTGGCCAATTCGAGCGTTTGACAGCACGTAGCCTTTTGTTATGAATAATTATCACATCGAACCGTGATCCATTTATATATCAATTCAAGCTACAAAATGTCCTTTAATATCTAAATTCACTTTACCTCCCAAATGATATATTTTCATATATGTACCGAAGGGGAATTTTTTTAATTGATAATAATTTTCGTCCCCCCATGGGATCGAACCACCGTCCAGTGGACGGGGACGAAATCAGGACAGTCAGTGACGCTATCCCAATCAGCCCAACAGAGACGCTATAAGTTCATATCGATTCTGACCTTACAAATCACCTCGATCTGGATGCTTTTCGTAATTGAATCGATATGGAACCCCGTCTACATGTGGCCAATTCGAGCGTTTTGACAGCACGTAGCCTTTTTGTTTTTTTATTGAATAATTATCACATCGAACCGTGATCCATTTATATATCAATTCAAGCTACAAATATCCTTTAATATCTAAATTCACTTTAGACCTCCAAATGAAATATTTTCATATATGTACCGAAGGGGTTTGGGGAATTTTTTTTTAATTGATAATAATTTCGTCCCCCCATGGGATCGAACCACGTTCCAAGTGGACGGGGACGGAAATCAGGACAGTCAGTGACGATATCCAATCAGCCAACGAGACGCTATAAGTTCATATCGATTCTGACCTTACAAACATCAACCCTCGATCTGGATGCTTTCGTAATTAGAATCGATATGGAACCCCGTCTACCATGTTGGCCAATTCGAGCGTTGACAGCACGTAGCCTTTTGTTATGAATAATTATCACATCGAACCGTGATCCATTTATAATACAATTCAAGCTCAAATGTCCTTTAATATCCTAAATTTCAACTACCTCCCAAATGATATATTTTCATATGTCCGAAGGGGAATTTTTTTAATTGAATTATTTTCCTTCCCCCCAGGGAAATCGAACCACCGTACCCTAGTGGACGGGGACGATCAGGACTCAGTGACGCTTATCCAATCGCCAACAGAGACGTAATAAAGGGGTTTCATAATTTTTTTCGAATTCTGACCTTACAAATCAACCCTCGAATCTGGGTGCTTTCGTAATTAGAATCGTATGGGAACCCCGTCTACCATGTGGCCATTCAGGCGTTTGACCAAGCACGTAGCCTTTTGTTATAATAATTATCACATCGAACCGTGATTCCATTTTATTAATCAATTCAAGCTACAAATTCCTTTAATTCTAAATTCCTTTACCTCCCAAATGATATATTTTTCATATATGCCGAGGGTAATTTTTTTAATTGATAATTAATTTCGTCCCCCCGGTTCGAACCACCGTCCCAGTGACGGGGTGTTATATCGAATTTCTAATTACTAAAGAATCCGATCGAGGGTGTTTGTAAGGTCGAATCGATATGAACTTATAGCGTCTCTGTTGCTGATTGGATAGCGTCACTGACTGTCCTGATTTCGTCCCCGTCCACTTGGACGGGGCCGGTCGAGCCTTCGATCCCAATTAAAAAAAATGGGGGGACGAAATTATTATCAATTTAAAAAAAGATTCCCCTTCGGTATCATATATGAAATTAATTAAAATTATCATTTGACGGAATTGGGCCAACAAAAGTGAAATTTAGATATTAAAGGACTTTGTAGGCTGAATGATATATAAAATGGATCACGGCCCCTTCCACGATTGTGAAAATTATTATATTATCACAAAAGGAAGTACGTTGCTGTGTTCAAAACGTTCGACTGGCAACATGCCTGTAGACGGGGTAGACTTTCCTATCGATTCTAATTACGAAAGCATCCAGATCGAGGGTGATTTGTAAGGTCAGAAAATCGATATGAACTTTATAGCGTCTCTGTTGGCTGATTGGATAGCGTCACTGACTGTCCTGATTTCGTCACCCGTCCACTTGGACGGTGGTTCGATCCCATGGGGGGACGAAATTATTATCAATTAAAAAAATTCCCCTTCGGTACATATATGAAAATATATCATTTGGGAGGTAAAGTGAATTTAGATATTAAAGGGACATTTGTAGCTTGAATTGATATATAAATGGATCACGGTTCGATGTGATAATTATTTTCATAACAAAAAGGCTACGTGGCGTCAAAACGCTCGAATTGGCCAACATGGTAGACGAGGGGTTCCATATCGATTCTAATTACGAAAGCATCCAGATCGAGGGTGATTGTAAGGTCAGAATCGATATGAACTTATAGCGTCTCTGTTGGCTGATTGGATAGCGTCACTGACTGTCCTGATTCGTCCCCGTCCACTTGGACGGTGGGTTCGATCCATGGGGGGGACGAAATTATTTTTATCAATTAAAAAAAATTCCCCAATTCGGTACATATATGAAAAATATATCATTTGGGAGGTAAATAAATGAATTTAGATATTAAAGGACATTTGTAGCTTGAATTGATATATAAATGGATCACGGTTCGATGTGATAATTATTCATAACAAAAAGGCTACGTGCTGTCAAAACGCTCGAATGGCCAACATGGTAGACGGGGTTCCATATCGATTCTAATTACGAAAGCATCCAGATCGAGGGTGATTTGTAAGGTCAGAATCGATATGAACTTATAGCGTCTTTTGTTGGCTGATTGGATAGCGTCACTGACGTCCTGATTTCGTCCCCGTCCACTTGGACGGTGGTTCGATCCCATGGGGGGACGAAATTATTATCAATTAAAAAAATTCCCCTTCGGTACATATATGAAAATATATCATTTGGGAGGTGAAAGTGAATTTAGATATTAAAGGACATTTGTAGCTTGAATTGATATATAAAATGGATCACGGTCGATGTGATAATTATTCATAACAAAAGGCTACGTGCTGTCAAACGCTCGAATTGGCCAACATGGTAGACGGGGTTCCATATCGATTCTAATTACGAAAAAGCATCCAGATCGAGGGTGATTTGTAAGGTCAGAATCGATATGAACTTTATAGAGTCTCTGTGGCCTGATTGGATAGCGTCACTGACTGTCCCGATTTCGTCCCCGTCCACTTGGACGGTGGTTCGATCCCATGGGGGGGGACGAAATTATTATCAATTAAAAAATTCCCCTTCGTACATATATGAAAATATCATTTGGGAGGTAAAGTGAATTAGATATTAAAGGACATTTGTAGCTGAAATTGATATATAAATGGATCCACCCCCCCCCCCCCCCCGGTTCGATTTGAAAGATATTATTATAACAAAAGGCTAACGTGCTGTCAAACGCTCGAATTGGCCAACATGGTAGACGGGGTTCCATATCGATCTAATTACGAAAGCATTCCAGACGAGGGGGATTTGTAAGGTCAGAATTCGATATGAACTTATAGCGTCTCTGTTGGCTGATTGGATAGCGTCACTGACTGTCCTGATTTCGTCCCACGTCCACTGGACGGTGGTTCGAAATTCCATCGGGGGGGACGAAATTATATCAATTAAAAAAAATTCCCCTTCGGTACATATATGGAAAAGAAAATTTATCATTTGGGGGTAGTGAATGTAGATATTAAAGGAAAACATTTGTAGCTTGAATTGATATATAAATCGGATCACGGTTCGATGTTTGATAATATGGCATAACAAAAGGCTACGTGCTGTCAAAACGCTTCGAAACCTTGGCGGACAAACATGGTAGACGGGGTTGGCCATAGCTGGATTTCTTATTTCGAAAGCATCCAGATCGATTGGTGATTTGTTAAGGTCAGAAGCGATATGAACTTATAGCGTCTCTGTTGGCTGATTTGGATTAGCGTCACTGACTGTCCTGATTTTTCGTCCCCGTCACTTGGACGGTGGTTCGATCCCATGGGGGGGACGAAATTATTATCAATTTAAAAAAATTCCCCTTCTTGCGGTAAATATATGAAAAATATCATTTGGGAGGTTGTAAAAAGTGAATTTAGATATTAAAGGACATTTTGTAGCTTGAATTGATATATATATATGTGTGTGTGTGTGTGTGTGTGTGTGTTAAAGAAAGGGTACTTTTCGATATGAGGAAACTGTGATTTATGCATAGAATTTGGATAACTTCCGGTTTCGTGTTGAAACAGAATTGTTTCACGTGTCTGACCAGGACAATATATTCCGGAGAGTTGGCCTTTGACACCTATTGTTGTCACTGTGGGTGATTTGGTAAATGTTGGCCTGCTCTCTCTCTCTCTCTCTCTCTCTCTCTGCACCATACTTCCATCCTTTATTCCTGACATTGCCTCATGTGGTTGTTATTGAAATCTCGACTATCAAGATAGTCGTAACTGCACTTCTGATAGTCCTGGTTATCACTAGCCAAGGTTAAAAGACAAAAGTAATATGTTCTTTCATTCTCTTCGTCACATATTCATGATGATATGAAAGAAGGTTGTTAATAGATTTACGTTGCATGAGTGCAGCCAGTATTTTGCATCGAATAATGATTAATGTTCACGTAATAGGGAACGAAACGGATAATACAGAATTTTTTTTTTGTATCAGGAGATCAGGAGATTATCAATTGATGTGTTGTCACCAGAATGACGAAATAGGTGCTATTATAAGTTTAATCAGTCGTTCTTTAATTGTCTCATTCGACACAAAGCTCAACAAACAATCCTACAATATTTCATCCGAATTACAATGATTCATCATTTTCTCCCTCGATTACCAATGACCCCCCCACCCAAAAAAAAAAAAAAAAAAAAAAACTGGAGTAAAAATAACCAAACTCCAAATTTTCTCTGGATATTCATTTCATTTCCATCCAGTATTCACTTTGTTCCCGTAGATTAGATACAACGTTAGATAAAACAATGGTCCAGTTAATCTATATTTCCATGAATAAATAAAGGGTTTGCGATGATATTCTCTGTGTCGGATTGTCTGCCGTTTTACAAAGTATTTTTTCCTGCCGGTCAGGAAAAACATACTTTATTACAAACTCACACGCACATACGCGCGCGCGCGCATGTACACACGCGCACACAACACACAAACATATATATATAATATTTAAAAATTACAGTAGATATAAACATGAACTCGTTATATACAAAATTAATTTCTGAAAGCCCCCCCCCCCCCCCAAAAAAAAAACCATTCCTCAAAGCGAAAAAAAAATCCTCTAAGGGGAAAAAAAACATTTCTGAAAGCAAAATAAATTCATTCCTCAAAGCAAAAAAATAAGATCCTTCCTCTAAGCAAAAAAGATAATTCCTCCAAGCAGAAAAAAACAGAAATCATTCCTCAAAGCAAAAAAATTCATTCCTCAAAGCAAATAAAAAAAAATTCCTCTAAGAAAAAAAAAAAAAATCATTCCTCAAAGCAAACTCGACTATTCCTCTATGCAAAAATAAAAAAAAATTCCTCTAAGAAAAAAAAATAATTCCCTAGGAAAAAAAAATCAATGTCATGGATACGCCAACCCCATTCCCCTTGTTGCAGAACTCAAGCAAAAGAGCCAAGTGTACAAAGTATATATGTCTGTAAAGTGTCCCATATCCAGGCATCGAATTCACCTCCACTGGATAACCACGTTAAGTCCCATTTCCAAAAGTTCCACAAGAGACTGTGGAGATAAGATTGAAGGTATGAAGTTAAAAAATAGACAGACAGAGATAAACAGATAAGAGGGAATATGTGTGTGTGTGTGTGTGTGTGTGTGTGTGTGTGTACTATCACCAAGAAACAAACAGAAAAGTTTCCATTTGCTCAGAGGATAACTTCCTTCATCTCACTGGGACTTGGGTCGGCCTCAGATGGCTTTAAGGATCCGTTTGGAAGACCCTTAGCTTAAAGACCCTTTTATCTACTTTTAAAAAATTATTGGAAAGGGTAGGTCGCACCCTTTATTCATTCATGGAAATACAGAGTATAACTGGACCGGTTTTTTTTTTTTTATTTTTTTTATCTAACGGCGTATCTAATCTACGGGAACAAAGTGAATACCGGATGCAAATGAAGTAGATTTGAGGGGAAATTGGTTATTTTTACTTGCTTCTTTGTTTGTTTTTTTCGTTGTTAATTGCAGGGGCAAATGATGAATCATTGTAATTCGGATGAAATATTGTAGGAATGTTTGTTGACCGTGTCGAATGAGGTAATTAAAAAATAACTGATCAACTTATGAGAACACATATTTCGTTATTCGCGTGACAACACATTGACTGACAATCTCCTTAAAGAAATAAATAAATAAAAATAAAGATCTGTAGCATCGTTCCTTCTTACGGGATAATTCATCATCTGCTTCAAGATCACAATCAGGGGCGTTTTCAATATGCATTAATATGTAGTTATACTAGAAGTACGATTAATGGATGTCCAATTAAATTCTCTATAGTACGACCAAATGAACCTCCTTGAATTAGATAATGAACCCGAGTTTTGGGTGCCATTAGTGGAAGGATGATTATATTAAGGACGCCATTAGAAAAATAGGCTGTGAATTTTTATTAACCTCTGCTAATCAAGTCATCGTGCACCGTTTTCATTGTTTTGTCGAATAAAACATTTCATATTTGCCATCAGCTGTACTCTTGAATTCATCAAAGACGACCCGACAAAGACATTATTGTCAGTAATAATAACTGTCATATTAATGATTAACGTAATTCCACTTTATCTTGTTATCGTAAGACTTGGCAAAGCTATTATTGAAGAAATAATTATCATTAATAATTAACATAAATCCAGGTAGGAGGCGGCATGAACTTATATCTCTTGCGGTGTCGGGGTGGTTTAAGGCTTCACTGCCAGTTCTGGGATTGGGAAGTCGCTGGTTCGCGCCTGTCGATGGCCAATTCTATTATCGCTTAATAAATTCCCCCTCGGTTAGGCATATATGAAAATATATTAATTCCGAGGTAGAGCGAATTAGATACTAAAGGACATTTGTAGTTCGATATATAATATATATATATATATATATATATATATATATATATATATATATATATATATATGAAAATATTTCTCAGTCCCAAAGTCCTTTTCCAACTTCAACTGATATTTTTGGAATCCCTCCCCCCAAAAAAAATTAAATAACAAAATAGAACGTGGAGCGAGCAGCGTTTTCTCGCTATGCACTGAAATCTCTTAAATTTAGAGATACGCCTTCTAGTGTCAGAGGGGAGAGAAGGAGGAGAGAGGGGGTTGAGGGGGGGTGGGGGGGCGGGAGAGAGCGACCACCGCTGAGATGTTCTAAGATTCATTCTGTGTAGTTCTGTATTTGCTTATTCACGGGAGAAAGGAAATGCAGCTTAATGTTGAACGGGATACGTCTTATCCAGACTATCTTCCTTCCCCTTTTAAATATATATATATTTTTTTATCCCAAAATGAAATTTTTTCAAGCACAGATATCCCAGAAAAAAAGTCCGTCCGTCGCTTGTTTCTTCTTCAGTTCTTGTTCTAGGGATGTCTGTCCTTCAAAGAACACCTTCAAACTCTTAGTCATTTTTGAATGCGAAAAAAAAATCGGAAAATGAGAATTCGTCACTAAGAAATTCAAATATATTCTCTTGTTCTAGGAATGTCTGTCCTTCAAAGAACACCACCAAATTCGAATGTCATTTTTGGATGCAAATTTTTTTTTTTTTTTTTTTTTTTTTAATGATAGAATTCGTCTCTGAGAAAGTCAAATATTTCCTTCGCCACAATTTCCGAGGCAGTTTCATCTGGGCTTTCCTATGAGGAACCCGGGTTCTCTGGGGGATCTGAAGCAGTGATGAAAGAACTCCTCCTGCTTCTGATATTCGTCGTGTCCACAAAGACTCGGCTTTTCTTCATTTGCAAAACGGAAATATCTCCTCGGGTGATACTGCTCTGGATGGTCCTCCAGCTATTTTTGGGGATTACGATTTCATTTAATCTCTGGGTAAAATGTAGATCATTTCCCATTTACTTTTAAGAAAACTTTTTTTTATGATTCGTTAAACATCCGTTAAAAACGTTGTAGGAAAAATATAGATAATCTCCCATTTACATTTAAGAAAAAAACAAAAATAGAATTTTTGATTGGTTAGAAATCCGGTAAAAATACCGTAGGTAAAATATTGACAATTTCCCCTTTACATTAAAAAAAGAAACATTTTTTGATTGGTTAGAAATCCGGTAAAAACACTGTAGGTAAATTATAGATAATCTCCCATTTACATTTAAAAGATAAAAAATTTGACTAGATAGAAATCCGAAAAAATACAGGCCCCATTACTGGATACAAACCTTAATAGATCCTGTATCTCTTATGCATTCGTACTGTTTTTATCATCATCTACTTTGCCATGGAATATCTTATACGACTGACAAGAGGAGGCTTTCTTTTATTCAGAAGAGAATTAATTACAGGCAACACAAAGAAGGGGAGCTGGCTTTAAGTGGAATGTTTGTTTGTGTGTGTGTATGGCGTTTTTACGCTGCATGGAACCAGTGGTTTATTCAGCAACAGTAACAGGACCAACGACTTTGCGTGACTTCCAAACCACGTCGAGAGTAAACTTCTATATAGCACCAGAAATACACGAATTCGCGGCCACCAAGGTGGCATGCCAAGGCCATACCGACCATGTCACAGGGGGCTTAAAAAAAGGATGAGGATGAACCATTGAGGTTGATTAAACATATGGTATATATACATCAGGAGAGAGAGAGAGAGAGAGAGAGCTTGCCGTTTGTATGCCTTGCATACAAGAGAATGATTCATGTTCATCAGAGAGAAGAGAGAGAGAGAGAGAGAGAGAGAGAGAGAGAGAGAGAGAGCGCTGCATACAAGAAAATGACTCCTGTTCATGCTAGCCTACTCGCTTTTCTATTTCCAGAAAATTTGCTTTGCAAGAATTAATTTTTTTTTTTTTTTACCGCGGGCCCTGAATAATATTTTAGACCAAAATTATGAGCTGCGCATTAAACATTCTCCTAATTGAAATTCACTGCTGTTCATATTTCTTCAAGAAGAAATGGTTCGTTGCTGGTATGCATATAACTAACTTTATTTTTATCGAGATCTTACATAATGACAAGAGCGATGGTCTTTTTATCCCATAAAAATTCATGCAAAGGCACCGGCTTTACCATAATGCATACTGAGAGGAGCTCCGTATGAGAACAGATCTGGCTTATCAAGTTTTTATCGCCTTGTTTAACACAGTTTTAGTGGGTGTGTCTGTGTATGTGTATACTTAGTTTCACCTTAATATCAACAGGAGCAAAGATCTGGCTTATCAAGTTTGTATCGGCTTGTTCAATACTGATTTAGTGTTTGTGTCTGTGTATGTATATAAATCACATACGAATAACTAGTTTCGCCTTAATATCAACTTTAATTTCAATCCATACATTCCACAAATAGGCAACAAGGGGTCCCCATTTATGTAAACCAATTCTAGTAGGCCTAATTCCCATACAACCATTAGCAGTCCATCCTCCAGGTTTACCCGAAGGTCGCTTAAGCGAGGTACCGTTGAGTGCTTCCTCTTTTAAGATATATATAACTAGTAGGGAGAAATGTTTCTTTTGGAAAAGTGAACTAATGTCAGTGTTGACTGACGTAATCAACAAGATACACTAAGGAAAAGGTTCTCAACAGTGGATATCCATACCCCTTTGGGGGTATGAGAACCACATGCTGAGGGTATGGGACCTAACCTCTTGATATTTGTATATATTTGATTTGAATGTGTCAATGTATACATGGGTACACTTTGTAAATAAAAATATAAAACTATAAATGCTTTTCATTATCTCTTTATGTTCTATGCCTATTGTACATTCATATCAACCGTGCATGCGATGTCTAGGCCAGTCCCTTACGACGCTCCTGATTGGCTGTTGATAAGCCAATCGCAGGGCTGGAAACTCTCAGCCTCTCTCGAGAGTTCACATAGGCAGGTTGCATGTGCCACCTCTCCTGAGAGATACTGGTGAAAGACGTATCCCTCAGGAGAGGGCTCATCAACCTCCAACCGGGAGCGTCGTAAGGGACTGGCTTACACATCAGATGCAAGGCTGATGTGGATCTACTGTAGCTATGCATGACTAAAGCATGTATTAAACTAAGTATATCAAGTTATATTGTCAACAAATAGGAATTAAGCATTGGCTCATCAACCGCCAACCGGGAGCGTCGTAAGGGACTGGCTTACACATCAGATGCAAGGCTGATGTGGATCTACTGTAGCTATGCATGACTAAAGCATGTATTAAACTAAGTATATCAAGTTATATTGTCAACAAATAGGAATTAAGCAAAGGGGGTATGGAACCATATTGAGCAATTCATTGAGGGGTCTGGAGTCATCAAAAAGGGTAAGAACCCTTGCACTAAGGACATATAAGTAAATTAAGTAAACATTATATTAACTGATTAGATAGTTACATAGGACTAAAGTACAATTAATATACATGTCTTTATGTACTCATAAAGCATAAAGGGAACAGGGTGATTTGAATAAAAAAGAAGCAGTGATTCATTTATGAAAAAGGACAGAAAGTCTGTATAAACTGATCGCTGAAGTTTACGTATTCATAGCATTTTATAGAGGTTACATTACCGAGTTAGCACTGTCTAATGAATAAAGTACTTTGACGTTTTTAATCCTATTTTACAGGCAAATAATTCCTAGTTATTATTTAAACCGTCAGAATATTCATAATTTATGATGTAGATTCATGTTGCCATTAAAGTAACTCAATGTATCTCCTACTGTAATAATTATATTCTCTATATACTACAAACTTTTACTACACATACTTATTATACACACACACACGCGCGCGCGCGCGCACACACACACACACACACACACACACATATATATATATATATATATATATATATATATATATATATATATATGTATGTATGTATGTATGTATGTATGTATATATATAAGCGAATCCCACAGGAAAATGATAGTCAGAAATACAATTGGAAAGAAAGGTCTCGGGTACACTACAAGATCAAGAATACCAGATGGTTAATTGTCAAAAGGGTAAAAATTAAAAGAGATACTCCAGGATTATCGGATATCACACGGTCACAAACCTAAACAGATTTGACCCTAATCGAAATTACAAAGTATCTTTACAGTCTAAAACATGTACAAACTGAATATATTAATTTTGTTGCTTATATTTATCTACAACTTTTTTCATTATGAAAAGCATCAAGTTAAATAAACCAAGACTTAAATTTAGAACATTTCTATTATTTGACTTGATGAACAAGATTCAATGATATTCCTTTTAACTGTGTCATTACATGGGATTAAGGTTCTTGCTTGACTCCAGTTAATAGGATGGTCTAAATCTCTCATATGTACGAATAATGCATTCGATATTTGCCCAGTTCTCACAGAATATTGATACTGTTTGAGACGTTGTGAAAGAGATTTACCGGTCTGTCCGTAATAGGTGTTCCTTTTTGCAAGGAATTTCATATATGCAGCCTGGAAGATCTTTAGGAGAATTTTTGATTACTAAACTCTTGACATTAATATTACTGAAAACAACATTTATGTTAAAAAGCTTTAAAATTCTAGGAATATCTAAAAACCTTTCATCATAGGGTAATTTTAGAATGTTATGCTTACTAAATTCAAGTTTGTCATTAGTTGAATAAA
The DNA here is from genome assembly GCF_015104395.2 of Macrobrachium nipponense. Lineage (NCBI taxonomy): Eukaryota > Metazoa > Arthropoda > Malacostraca > Decapoda > Palaemonidae > Macrobrachium > Macrobrachium nipponense. The sequence goes on along the minus strand of NC_087206.1, from coordinate 66,654,311 downwards.
ATGTTTTTCTAGCTCTTTTCCATGCCACATCTACAAAACTCCTTGGGTATTTAAGTTTCAATGCAATATCATAAATAGTTTTAATTTCAGCATCAATAAACTGCGGGCTACAGACACGTAAAGCCCTTAGGAACATCCCAGAAAAAACAGAGAATTTATCATTTTGATGGTGATTGGAGTAGTAATGAACAAAAGAGGCAATGTTAGTTGATTTTCAAAAGACTGAAAAGGTGAAATTTCTATCATTTCTATGGACAGTTACATCAAGAAAATTCAAATTACAATTTCTTTCTTCCTCTACAGTAAATTTTATAGAAGGGACTAAATTATTGAGATTATTAAGGAATTCCTAGAGATTTTCGTGAACTGGCCAAATACAGAAAATATCATCCACATATCTAAACCAAATAACTTTTTGGGGCAAAATTCTTGGTAAGAGTTTTGTCTCAAAAAATTCCATGTAAATATTGCTAAGGACAGGAGATAAGGGATTACCCATAGCCATGCCAAACTTTTGTACAAAAAATTCCCCATCAAAACAAAATTTACTATCTTTGATACATAACCTTATGAGACTAATGAGGTTTGCTACACTTGAGGGAATGTCATGACGTTCTAATTCATCCTCCAAATATTCAAGTAAGTCATCTACAGGCACTTTTGTAAATAAAGAGACATCAAAACTAACCATATTAAAATCAAAATTCAAATT
>NC_087206.1:66616099-66648599 GCF_015104395.2 Macrobrachium nipponense | reverse complement strand
GTTTCTAGTAGAAAACACGAAGTATAAAAAAATACTTATATTCTCTGAGATTACATGATGAAGTTCAGAGGAAATTTGTACAGGTCTTCTAATGACGATGGCTTGATCGCTTCTGCCAATGATGATGGCTAATTCTATTCTGTTCCGACTACCATCTCGGTTACAAGTCATAAAGGAAGCAGACAGTAGCTCGTACATATGAACATACATACAAATGAGACACACTACAGATCACGTAGGCCGTTTGAATTATAGGTCGCAGTAGTTGTCTCAAGCAGGGAGCTTGGACTAATGTTTCAAAAGAAATGAATGACCACAGGTGACGGCACGTCACCTTAGCCTACTTTATGGTATACGTCATCTTAGCTTAGCGTCTCTGGTCTGATCACATTCCTGCAAGCAATCTGGTTGACCTCTTTAGTTTTAGTCTTTTATATATATGGAATAACATTCCATATTTTTATTATGTAACTTACATATATATTATATAATATATATATATATATATTAATAATATATATAATTTTAAAAAATATATATATATATATGATTTATTATATATATATATATATATTATAATATATTATATATTATAATTTAATATATATGTATATTATATGTATATGTATATGTAGATATATATAGTATATATATATAGTATTTATATATATATGTATAATATTTATATATATATGTATATATTATGTATATATAGATATATGTATATATATATGTATATATCTGTAATATATATCTATATATATAATGTATATATAACATATATGTATATATATGTATATATATATGTATATGTATATATGTATATCAATATATGTATATCTATAAGATATATATATATATATATATATATATATATATATATATATATATATATATATATATTAGGAATTGTTGCCTTGTATAATAAGGCGCCCTATGAGGTAATGTTAGAGTTGCGATAATCTTACGCTAAGTCGGTTGGTATTGCACTTCCATATTCATGGAGTGTCTTGGGGTTTGTAGATCACTTACGAAGTCGGTATTATCTTCTTTGGTTATGACGACTATGTGTTAAACTCATGATGATTTCTTTCTGATGTGAGGTTCTTAGTAGAAAACACGAAGTATAAAAATACTTATATTCTCTGATATTACATAGTGAAGATCAAGTAGGATTGTACAGGTCTTCCAATGACGATAGCTTGATCGCTTCTGCCAATGATGATGGCTAATTCTATTCTGTTCTCTTCTACATGATAAAGCTTAGGTAAAGAGATACAGGTCTGCCAATGATGATGGCTAACTCTATTCTGACTACCATCTCGGTTACAAGTCATAAAGGAGCAGACAGTATCTCGAACATATGAACATACATACAAAATGAGACACATTACTAATCACGTAGGCCATTTGAATTATAGGTCGCGGTAGTTGTCTCAAGCAGGGAGCTTGGACTAATGTTTGAAAACAAATGAATGTCCACAGATGACGGCATGTCAACTTAGCCTACATACTTTATCGTCTCTGGTCTGATCACATTCCTGCAAGCAATCTGGTTGACCTCTTTAGTTTTAGTCTTTTATATATATGGACTAACATTCCATATTTTTATTATGTAAACATTTACATAAAAGCTCGGTCAGCTACCAAAACCAACCACTGAATATTACTCAAACTTGACCTGCATTTGACTTATAGGAGTGTGATACAGACACTATGTGAATATATATATAATATATATATATATATATATATATATATATATATATATATATATATATATATATATATATATATAGAAAATATTTATAAGTAAAAAAAAATTCATGGTGTACACAAATACAGATTCAAGTAATAAAATATAAAACATAATGATATTGGTAAATAATAGTGATCACGTGATATATACTGATACATTTTTTCACTTAACCTCATTAAGATACATATGCTACAGAAAATACTAATGTACTCTGATAACATGATAAAAATCATATTTTAACTGATAAAAATTTCACATATGAATTGATAAAATTATTAATGTTTATGCTGATTGATTCGTTGATTTTTATGCTAACTGTTATATATCTGCAGTTATTGGTAGGATAAAAGGTAACAGATTGATTATAGGCTACCTAATTTGTTTATACATATTGCTACGTTTATAGATCTCTTCTTCTACCCAGTAATTAATTCATTATTTTGCTTTGTAAAACGGCAGCCATAGTCCTCTAAATATCAGCTGATTTCTAGGAGGGAAACCAAAACACGCCAGCCAGAGATAGGGAATTTCCATTGGGAAGGGAGAAAATAGACTCTTGTCAGCTTTAGGGACGTATCCCAAAGGGAAGGATGTAGGCAGACTGGTACTTCTTAGGCCTATATCTTAAGCTCTTTTTCCTGTGAACCCTCTGCTGGCTGTATGTTCTGTTTCTAGGATTGCCCTGCTCGTGGGGGGTTAAGTCGACCCCAACACCCAGGCAAGACACCTGCGATCTCCCCCCAGTCGTCTCCAGACGTGACCTCGGACGGATGTCCAGCCAGCCAGCCTCCAGGTACGTCTTGTGAAACAGCATATTGCCAGTCCCTTACATCCTAGTGCCTAATTATTCCCCATTTTCCCAATTCAAACCTCTAAACCAAAAAGAACTCATCCCTTTGTTTCCTCTCACTGCCTCATGGCCGCATGCTTCCCCTTGTGGGATCGTCCCAGACAAATTGAAGTCATTGCATACCTCAGTGAAACATTAAAGTTCCTTTTCCCCAGTGTTAGAGAACGAAACAATCGTAATTTGGGGCAAGAAATCCTTTTTCTTTTATCTTGTCTAATCTGGGATTCTTTTCCAGATTCCCAGAGTCACGTGTCAAGTCTATCTGCCCGCAAGTGTTGCATTACCGCAAAATTATGAAACCTAGCTCTCATTACTTGAATCACATTTTAGCCAGCTATTCATTTGTGAGAGATATATGGGTCCCAACGTGTGGACACTGCATTTACTTTTCTCCAGGCCAGTAAGGGCCTCTTGTAAATAAATAGCTGTAAAGTATTTAGCTGAGTTTCTGGCGACCTTTCCTCTAGAGTAAATTATCACTATAAATCCTTTTTATGGTAAGTTCAAGTAATTTATTGTTTTTTTTTTTTCAACTATTCCTGTTTACGTATCGGAGTTCTTTCAAGGCCGGGCTCATACGTAAAAATATGTATATGGATTCATGTAATTATGATTATTATATGTGCACTTTAAATAGATTCCTATTGCCTACACGCAAAGATATATTTCGATTCTGTTATTTATGATCATTTATATAATAGATTCCTATTGCGTACACGCAAAGATATATTTTGACTCTGTTATTTATGATCATTTATATATAGGATACATGATACTTTATATATATAGGATACATGACCAAGGTTATACTACTACACATTTAACTAGCGTTCGAACAACTTTTCGTCCATTACACAGTTCCAGACAACCACCTGTAGCCAAATGAAATGGCCAATTTCAAATGGTTAAAACAAGAGGAAAATTGCCTGGCGGGGTCCAACGTTCTATTTCGGCCTCATACTTGTTCTCTGCATCCTAAGCCACATGATTACATTCGGGATGAATAAAATCACCCCCAGCACGAGTCCTTCGCCAGCAAAGTAGAGTTGAATATCCTTCTGGTCATAATTGTCGGAAGTATGTCCCTTTTTTAGTCAATTTCCGACAGCCGCCAGAGCGTTCCGCATTAAAACGAGATTAACGACGGGATACAGGTGTCGGTCGAGGAAGTCCATGATGGTGCTTATTCCTTTCACATTGTAGGCGGTTGTTACTCGACTGCCGTCGTCCGCAGCGACGAACGATTTTTTGAAGTTGCGATGTGAAACTCTCGTACTGCAGGATACTGTAACCAGGTTCCATTAATCAGCCTGCAAGTGAAATTATACTTGTCACAAGGGCAAAGTAAATTCAGAACATCAAATACGGTAGGGAGAGAGCCATTAAGACCAGACTTAACCCACATGAATTCGCTGATTTTTTATGGAATTCAAAAGAGTCAGCTGTACAAACTTTTTTATCCATGGCATTAACAATGAGTGAACCTATCCAGGTCTATGATGACTTGTAAAAATATCCAGAATTATAAAAAATAAACAGATATCAATACGAATCCCAAAGAAAATTCGATATTACTGGTAGTAAGTTACTAGACAAAGAAGTGGAAAACGGAGCTATTTGTAAGATTGCCAGGCAACATAAGAGTCAAAGAGAATATTAATCATGATTCTGTATTTCTCTATGCTAACTGAAATTAAGCTGTGATAAAATCCGATCCTATGTGCCCCTAACAAAAGTTTCATATTCAAATTTCTCGCACGCATCCTCTGAGGTTAATTTTCAAAACTTTATTAATACGTAGGAGATGCAATGAAAAAACCCCCTATGTAACTAATTTCTATATAAACTTTGGGTTTTTCAAGAAAATGTGACATTTTCCCATGAATGTGATTTACTTGAATTGTCATAGGCTAATGTTGCAAGTAAATATTTCATATCCATGACTTGATACTTCTAAATGTCTGTTTACCAATGTCATAAGCTGAATTATTGACTAATTGTCTATGAGGTTCAGAAAAATAATTCATTTTGTTGTTATAGAAATTCTATTTGCTTATTTTGTTTATTAATTTTAAAACGATTGCGATTCCTTAACCAAGCTTGCATTGCAATGTGGATAAGAATAGATTATGGCTATGTATGTCATCATTACCCATGAACCACATGTGAAGTTCATGAGCTAAGCATTCCTCTCTCCAGTCAACCTGCTTCGCAAGCGATTTATTGAGGTTAAAAAGAACAATGATGAGTCGGCAGACGTGCCATGCACCTTCAGAACTGATGACGTCGTCCTGGCTGGAGATTGCTCTCAGCCAGCTAAGAGTTACGTTACTTGCTGTAATAAATACGACTTTAGTATAAATTTTTTGTTTTTTAATACTCGACCCACACGAGAAGAATGTCTGAAAGAAAAAAAAAACAGTACCAAAATTGAACAATATATTAGTTTCATGTTGGAAATCTGCATGATTGTAAATAAATGTAATTATGTTAAATTAGATATTTCTTATTCAAACTAATGACAAAGGTTTCCATACAAATTCTATATATATTATTTGCCCTGTAAGATCCATATAGGATTATTCCATTGATAACATTTTCACTTCTAGACTTCCTGACTTCAAAATCTATTTTATTTTATTTTATTTTATTTTATTTATTTATTTATTTTATTCTATTTTATTATTATTATTTTTTTTTTCATTGACTACAAATATAAATCACCGGGACAGACAATATGTCAGTAGGTTTTGATATGTGTTTGAACTTTTAGCTTATTTGTCATTACTAAAGCGTTAAGTTAGAGTACAAATCTTTACTCATATATATTTGGATATTTAATTAACCTATGGTTACGTTTTGCTTATTGATTTTATTGTAATTCCTTTTTTATTATAATTTGTAACCCTTCCAACTTCTTACGGAGTGCATTATATCGACTCCACTTGTATCCATATTTATTTTATTTTTTATATTTATTTATTTATATATTTTTTTATATATATTTGATAAATTAATGGTTGGCTTGAATATGTGGAAAAGTGTTCTAGCGGCGTACCGTATAAGGCTACTTACGGTATCAATTCTATAGATACAAGATATGAATGATAAAGGTATTTAAAACCGCGAGAACCGCTATAATCCAGTTCGGATCCAATATCACAAGTTGTAACTCGTAAGACATTGACACTTTCTTATTTATCTCTTATTCTACCAAACCGATTGACTCTGGGTGATAAAATATATTATTGGTTTTCTTAATGGAAAGGAATTCACATGAGTTAAGAAGATTATTGATTTACACCACCCGAGTCAGATTATCATGTGTTGAATTCCATGTTTACTGATTTAGCACTCATAAATATTCCTAGCGCACTCAATTGCGGTGTTTGTTTTTAGTGCTATTAATTCTATATAACGTGTCAACGGGAACTATTAATGCTAAGAAGTGTTTATTTCCTCTGTCAGACTCGTAACTGTTAATAATTCTATGTATATTCTTTCAAGGATTGATTTAGCACAGGATAGGCCCCTAAACTGACATGTGTCTTAGTGTGTCCCTTGTTTTCATGACACGTGTTACAATCAGTTATGTGCTTTTTACATCTGTAAGCATTATAGGCCAGTAAAATAGTGATTTGGCTTTCTGTGACATAATAGGGAACCCTGGATGATGGAATGCAACCAGTTTAGGACGATTGGTATGAAAGAGATTATTACTACTACCTGGTTGTTAGTCACCTGCTGTGTTCTTCGGGTTTTCCTCGTCACGGACCTACATATAATATTACATTTGATTACATAATTCTGATACACATACTTTAAATATACTTTTGCGTTAGGGTTTCCGTTCGAAGTGTTTATTGTTTTGCTTATTGCTGCTGACCCTGTTTCCGTTCGAAGTGTTTATTGTTTTGCTTATTGCTGTTGACTCTTGCTTTGTTCAGTTTGTAACAATTCGGCGCTCCGACCCAGATATTCAATGCTCGCGATCTCTTGGGTTAAGGAATTTTCTTGTTTAGATACGGTTTTAACAATAGGTACGGATGTTTCTATATCTTTTAGTCCAATTAACCCTTAAACGCCGACTGGACGTATTTTACGTCAACATTTTTTGTCTCTCGGGTGCCGACTGGACGTATTTTACGTCGACACACAAAAGTTTTTTTAAAAATTTGCGGAAAAATACTTTTAGGCCTACCAGCCAAAAACTCTTGAATCACGCGCCTTGGGGGATGCTGGGAGTTCACGGATCAAGGTGTTGTTTGTTTACAATCGTTACGCAGGCGCGCAAGCGCGAATTTGTTTCTTGCCGCACTAAAAAGTATCTGTGACACATCTCGGAAATTATTTCGTCACTTTGACATAATTTTTTTACCATTTTAAATTAGCCGTTACATGGAGTATTATATATGAAAATGTGCGTATTTTTATGTAAAATACAACAAAAAAATACTCATGATTGTAGCTTTTATCAGTTTTGAGATATTTTCATATAAATCACGATAAGTGCCAAAATTTCAACCTTCGGTCAACTTTGACTCTACCGAAATGGTCGAAAAACGCAATTGTAAGCTAAAACTCTTATATTCTAGTAATATTCAATCATTTACCTTAATTTTGAAACTAATTGGAAGTCTCTAGCACAATATTTCGATTTATGGTGAATTTATGAAAAAACTTTTTCCTTACGTCCGCGCGGTAACTCTTCCGAAAAAAATCATACATGCGATTGTGGTAATGTTTGCACCATTTTAAATTAGCCGTTACATAAAGTTTTATATATGAAAATGTGCGCAATTTCAAGCACAATACAACTAAAAACAACCCATGGTTGTAGCTTTTATCAATTTTGAAATATTTTCATATAAAAAATGATAAGTGACAAATTTTCAACCTTCGGTCAACTTTCACTCTACCGAAATGGTCGAAAAACGCAATTGTAAGCTAAAACGCTTATATTCAAGTAATATTCAAGCATTTACCTTCACTTTGCAACAAATTGGAAGTCTCTAGCACAATATTTCGATTTATGGTGAATTTATAAAAAAAATAACATTTTCTTTACGTCCGCGCGGTAACTCTTCCGAAAAAATCATACGTGCGATTGTGGTAATGTTTGCACCATTTTAAATTAGCCGTTACATAAAGTTTTATATATGAAAATGTGCGCAATTTCATGTATAATACAACAAAAAATAGTTGAAGGTTGTAGCTTTTCTCATTTTTGAAATATTTGCATATAAATCACGATAAATAGAAAAAAAACCACGTTCGGTCAAATTTGACTCTACCAAAATGGTCGAAAAACGCAATTGTAAGATAAAAATCTTACAGTCTAGTAATATTCAGTCATTTATCTTCATCGTGAAATAAATTCGAAGTCTCTAGCACAATATTTAAATTTATGGTGAATTTAAAAAAAAAACTTTCCTTCCCTCCACGCGCGGATTCTCCGCCACAAGTCTCCGAAATGCGTAAGTCCCATTCTCGGAATATTTGCTCCGTTTCATATTAGGCATTTCATAGAGTTTTATATATGAAAATGTGCGCAATATCATGTAGAATAAAACAAAAAAAATTTGAAAATTGTAGCTTTTCTTATTTCCGAAATAATTGCATATAAAAAAATATATATAAAAAAATTCGACATTCGGTCAACTTTAACTCGTCAGATATAGTCCAAAACTGCATTTGTAAGCTAATATTCTTACAGTATAGTAATATTCAATCATTTGTCTTCATTTTGAAAGAAATTGGAAGTCTCTAGGACAATATTTATATTTATGGTGAATTTTTGAAAAAAATATTTGTTTACGTCCGCGCGTTACGAATTCATGCATTATTTTGTGATAATATTTTATCTGTGTTGCTTTTATCGTTTTACAATGTGTTATATACCAAAATGATCGCAATTTAGTGTACATTACAACGAAAATAAAGGTAACTTGTTATCTTTAACCGTGTTGCGCACAGCGCGATTTAAATACAATTATATATGAAATTTCGTTTTTGCGCTATCATATATCGCATTATTTATATATGATAATGATAATTTTTTTCATTTCTGATGGTTGCATACTAAACTTCAGGCAATGACAAAAAAAGGAGTCAAAAATGAGCTCTTAATCCTAAAAACTAAGCACACGGGAGACATTTTCTTTTTTACCGCTTCGGCGTTTAAGGGTTAATGGTTCTTTGCAGTATGGTGCGGGATTGCGGGATAATGCATCAGCTATGATATTTGCTTTCCCAGGTAGATATCTTAACTTGGCTCCAAAACCTGAATGATCATATGTCACCGAATTCCTTTGGGACTGTGTTTAAAGCCTTTGAAAAAACTCGGTATGGGACTTTATGGTCAGTAAGGATTTTATTAGGATAGCCGTAGATTATGAACTGAAAATGTACTAGTGAGTTAACGATACCTAGCCCTTCCTTGCCTATTACTGTATATTTACTTTCAGAGGGCTTTAGTTTACGTGAATAAAAAGCTATAGGAAAGAACTTTTTATCATATTACTGAAGTAGTACCCCTCTTACCCCTTGGTCTGAGGCGTCTGTTGCAATAAAAAAAAAATTCCTTATTTAAATCAGGGATTTTTAAGTTAGGTGAGCTGCATTATTCCGCTTTTAAGATATCGAACGCCTGTTGATGCTTTTTAGACCATAAAAAATCAACGCTCTTCTTCGTAAGATCTGTTAAAGGAGCTGTCATGATTGAAGAGTTACATATTTACATACGATTGTAATACCCACTACAGCGCAAAAGTGCTGTATCCCCTTTTTATGTCAATAGGTACCGGAAGTTATGAATAGCCGCCACCTTACCATGGACTACTTAAGACCTTGACTAGAAACACATAACGTAAATAAACATGTTCGGTTTTTAAAAACTCACATTTAGATATTTTACTCTGAGATTATTTGTCTTTGTCTCTGTAGCACTAACTCTAGTTTATGTGAATGTACTTCTAAGGTATTTAGAAAAGATAATGTCCCCTGAGTGTGCTGAAAACGGTGTATGAGGTACAATCACTTAGGTAATGGTATCTGGTAAAAGCCTTTAAGTAAGTCCAAGTTGGTGAAAAAAAATTTATTCTGACGTTTGAGGGAAAAATTATATGGGCTATTTGATTTCTTAATGACTCCTATTACTAAATTTTTTCAACTTCGTCATTTATCTCTATTTTGAAATTAAATTGGGAGTCTATACGAAGGTACGTATATAGCTTTATGTTTGTCCTTAGACCATATTTTGTGTTAAATTACATCCGTTATCCCCAGAGATCACTCGCTAGTGGAGAAACTTCCTGGTATTCAGATAAAAGATAAAAAAAATTTCTGCTGAATCACCTCTGCTTGAATGACTTTACGGATATTACTTTAGATAGAGTATAAGAGAGATTCATCTACGACTGGTTTGGCGTGATTAAAAATTAGCAACAATAAAAAAAATGCGATATTTATATGTATAGGTTTTTGTGGATTACTAGATTAACTTGTTGCTGCGAGTCAACCGTGTATAGGGCTTTGATCGCGGAAATCGTTATATTTCAGAGTGTTGGGAAGGATTAAAATTTCATTTCCCAGCAAAGTCTTTTTACACGCACTAAGACATTCGAGGGTGCATGCTTCTCGAGATTTTGCGTGCAAACTGCGACTGCGGTTGTGGGAGAATTCTGTTGGGTCATTTGAACAATGTTACGATTTATGAGACAAATGTATAGTTCCTCTATATAAGTTATTATTTGATTAACTGTCTCTTTTTTGTTCAAACGGATTTTAATATGTTTGAAGGTTTATAGAATTTTCCTTTGATAAACACGCCTTATTTTGCAGGAGGTAATATAATATTTTGTATACCCCTAGATGGATATCTTACATTTACACTAGATACAGATCAATGTTTTTTATAACTATAGAGGTATCTGTAAGCGCTCGCTTATCCGGACTTCTCATTAGGGAAGTTCGAACAACAGACGGTGAGTCCGTAAATACAGGATATTACGTGTACTAAAGGTATAAAAACAAGATATTCTCATTTTTACGGTGCTTACAGTCGGGCTTAATCCACCACTACTTATAATAACTTATGTATTAAAATTACTAGAACCTGCTCCGTTTACTTGATACGGTCGTGATATTCATAGGAAAATTCCTTTTTAATTCAAAAAGGTATTGGCATGTATGATCCAACATCGCTTTTCCCCACTCTGCTAGAGTCGCTTATGTGAAATGTGCTTTGCTTGCTACACTCGGCAGATTTGACTGACCCTGACCGTTGACTAGGTGACACAGTAACCGAGTTCGCTTAAGCACAATTTGTTTGTTTCTGTATTTTAGGGCTACTGTTTACCATCGGCAACGTATTGTGTGTTTTTAGCATTCTGTTGTTGGTTACGTATAAAGCAACGAACGTATGAATGACGAACTATTAGGAACTGAGCGATTACTATTAAGACAAGTTATCTCTACTGCATTCAATATTAACTGTTTGTATTTGCTGTTGTTTACTTCATTCTTTGCTAAATTTTGAAATAGTGAGGGATCCTGGTCAGCGCATTTAGCCTAATGAAAGTTTTTTTACAGACATGTTATTCCTTGCAATCCAGCCGTATTTTTAAAGTTGAGTCATTGAGATTCGATATTTTATATAACTAAAAAAACTCAAGGCTAAAACTGCGATCGGGACTTTGCAAAGGAGCATTTATTGTCATGACCCGAAATAGTGTTACCTCTAATTTATCTAGATTTGTACGGGTGTTCAACTTGTTTTTGTGTGTTTTCTAATCACTACGGTGCCTAACGACCCTATCCATGCATCTGTATAAATACAGATGTACACTGCGTAAAAGCATATTCACTGTTTAATATGATTTGTTACGTAAAGGATTAATAATCACCCAAAATGATAAAATTAACACAGTATATGACTATAATATTTCAGTAGAACTTCTGGATACAGAAACTCAAGGATAAAACCTTGCAGTAGCGACATCTCAATGATGTAGATAATTTCTGTAAAAAGGTAAGATTAAGAATGTCTCGTAACTTCAGCCACAGGATTAACGAAATTCGACCTGCAAAGGAAACACTCAAAGTTACTCCAAATGAATAAAAAGGTTGTACTTAGCTTGATTTTGTGGGAAGTCACGGTGTTCTGATAACGATGTGCCCTTGAACATCCGATGCTGCAGACGCATTCGGTTTGTTTCTTGAAGTGCCGGAAACGCTCACTAACGATGTTTTCTTGAATGATTCTAATGAGAGACGAAGCTTGCGTTGCCGTAGGAAAAGGACACGTCGGGTTTGTTTCTTGAAGTTATTCACTACTGAAATTGCTCACTAAACGATGATACTAAGTTGCTTGAAGAATCTGTTGCTTTCGTCGTCGTTGACTTCTGATATACATTGTTCATTATTCTGGCTTTTCTTTGTAGGACGTTGTAGAGTTCTTCTGGTAATCTGCCACCACTATTAGGAATTGTTGCCTTGTATAATAAGGCGCCCTATGAGGTAATGTTAGACTTGCGATAATCTTACGCTAAGTCGGTTGGTATTGCACTTCCATATTCATTGGAGTGTCTTGGGGTTTGTAGATCACTTACGAAGTCGGTATTATCTTCTTTGGTTATGACGACGATGTGTTAAACTCATGATGATTTCTTTCTGATGTGAGGTTCTTAGTAGAAAACACGAAGTATAAAAATACTTATATTCTCTGATATTACATAGTGAAGATCAAGTAGGATTGTACAGGTCTTCCAATGACGATAGCTTGATCGCTTCTGCCAATGATGATGGCTAATTCTATTCTGTTCCCTTCTACATGATAAAGCTTAGGTAAAGAGATACAGGTCTGCCAATAATGATGGCTAACTCTATTCTGACTACCATCTCGGTTACAAGTCATAAAGGAGCAGACAGTATCTCGAACATATGAACATACATACAAAATGAGACACATTACTAATCACGTAGGCCATTTGAATTATAGGTCGCGGTAGCTGTCTCAAGCAGGGAGCTTGGACTAATGTTTCAAAGCAAATGAATGACCACAGATGACGGTATGTCAACTTAGCCTACATACTTTACCGTCTCTGGTCTGATCACATTCCTGAGAGCAATCTGGTTGACCTCTTTAGTTTTAGTCTTTTATATGGACTAACATTCCATATTTTTATTATGTAAACACTTACATATATATATATATATATATATATATATATATATATATATATACGTATATATATATATATATATATATATATATATATGTATATATATATATATATATATATATATATATATATATATATATGTATGTATGTATTTATGTGTGTGTGTGTGCGTGTGACTACATCGCCTTTTAATCTCTAACGATGCCTTTTCACTTTTGAAGGGAGAGACGCCATCCCAGAAGCGATTATTTTTTTTTTTCAAGATAACGACATCCATAGAAACGCCACCTGTCACCTTTCTTTCTTTTATTTTTTCTTTTTCAAATTTAGCCGGAAGCCGCCTAATGAGATGCTAATAAAACGAAAGGCATTCATAGCAATTTCCAGATCTGCTGATTTCCCGACGAGTTCCAGGTATTTTGTAGCGAACAATGTCACTGAAGCCAAAATAGAAAAAAATGAGATTTGGGAAAAAATCTCTCAATTGGGCATTGATTTTGTTTTCATATCTAATATCACTTCGTCATTTTTTTCTATTATTTGGGCTTCATTGAAAGTGGTCGGTATAAAATACCCAGAACTCGTTTGGAAATCAGCTGATCGTTAAATTGCCTTTCGTTTGCAATGATTAGCATCTCATTAGGCGGCTTCCGGCTGAATTTGCAAAATAGGTGACAGGTGACGCCATCTTGAAAAAACGCCAGCGCCCTTGAGAAATGAAAGACGTCGTTAAGAGATAAAAGATTATTCCTCCTCTTGTGTCGATAGACATTAGCATCACAGACGATGAATTCACAGAGCTATTTTTCGTATCAGCCTATTGTGAGCCTGTTCAGTTACTGTTTTTGTGTCATTTATTCCCTCTGAATACTTAGTGTCTGAAAACGGTTTCTCAGATTACGTTGGGAATCTCGTGTGATTTCGAATTTTTACAGTACAGGTCTTTGGTCATATCACTGAGAGAGAAAAAAAAGAGAACTTCATTAGCCTTGTTAACAACGTTCCCAGTCACATTGTCTAGGTATTTAAGAAGAGGTGGTTATTAACGAATTATTCTGAACTTTCACTCCTTCTAATTTAATGTACACGATAACAAGGTAAATGCCAACGAAAAGGTGAATGGTATGTTAATTTTAAAAAATGCAGTTTCAAAGTACTTGAAGTTATAGAATAGGAGACTTTTATAATATTTTATGTACTATATATTTACTTGATTTTAGCGGAATGTAAACAAAAAACAAAATATTGATCTGAGAACGAAAAGTACAAGTTCAACCATTACAAATAAATACTGGTACGCATCTCCAGTAGCAATCGTGCGCGTAGAGGGTTAAGTTCATGCTTTAATGTATTCCTTGAATTTGAAACAGTTATGGTTAATTTCATATTCCAGTCTGTACAGAAAGACTCGTGTTCGTGAATAACAAAACAGGGCGTGATGCGACATCCAGCTCACTCGGGATGCGTGCAAGATTTTCCTCTCAAGCATAAGTTGCAAGCATTATATTCCTGACTTGACGTAAATTAAAACGTGCTAATATCTACGGTCAAATAGTGCGTTGTTTCAACTTCGAAAATTAAAGTAAAAGCTATATTTTCTATTAGAACAATTTTTCTGTATTGTTTAACATGAACATTATTTAGTTTTTACATTTTCATTCTAATAAATAAATCATAAACCTCCTATCCTAAAATTCCTGTATCTTTAACTCAACGCGAAACACCTTTTTCAGATCCAAATCTATTTATCGTTTAAATTTTATCATAAATATATGAAGACCAATTTTGTAAAATGCAGTGAACAATTTTTTTATATACAGGAACCCTTACATTCCTATTTATTCCAGAAACTTCACCTTAATTATATCATGAGAGATTTTGCAAAGTGCAGTGAATAAACATGTCAAGTATAAGGAAAAATGGATACAAAACATATCTTTTATTCAAATAATCAACAATACGTTAAAACAGAAAGATGTGGCCGTAAAATACTTCGGCAGAAGAGAAATATGAACAAAAAGTATGACTGGAAATCACGTTCAGAATGATAAGCAGAGTTTAAGAATTGTGATAATTGAACTGATAGTGAGAGGAGAATTCATTTTGGCATTTAATTACCGAAAACACTTGAAAGCCAGTGTAACTAGAGTCCAGTGGTTCTTAAGGTGAGTTGACACTAGGATTCACCCCACGCTGCATGTGTAAGACTCATCACCAACTCCTCCCAAATTCTCGTTAGCCCCGCCTACTGGACTGCTCATCAAGTCACGCCACACAACTGTTACCCTAATGAGCAGTTCAGTAGGTGGGGCTAAAAAGAATTTGGGAGGAGATGGTGATGAGTCTTACGCAAGCAGCGTGGGAAGCAGTGATGACGTTTTTGGCAATTTTGCAATTAACATCACAAAAAAAAAAAAAAAAAATTATACGGACCTTCTGCCAACCCAGCATGCATCCTCCTTTGGAAGGTTCTTGCGGGGGGAGGGGCCGGCATCGCGCAACCAGTTTTAAGAATAACTGAAAATAAATGGACTGATCGCTGGGATGCATAATCTATTCATCAATACCTTCGTAGTGAAAGGATTAAGCAGTATCATCATTCACTGGCTCAAGGAGTCATTCAGTCTTGACAGAGCCATTGTCGGGGACGA
Organism: Macrobrachium nipponense; assembly: GCF_015104395.2. NCBI lineage: Eukaryota > Metazoa > Arthropoda > Malacostraca > Decapoda > Palaemonidae > Macrobrachium > Macrobrachium nipponense. The sequence continues at coordinate 66,633,155 of NC_087206.1, read as the reverse complement.
TATATATATATATATATATATATTATATATATATATATATATATATATATATATATAATATATATATATAGGTAACCACCGGGAATCTGAGGAGAGCAACAGGGCTTTCCCGGGATAAGCTTAATTCTCCTTGCAGCGGATTCCCGGGAACAAGCGACCAACAGATCGCTACGCAAGGAAGATATTGAATGTTCGAGTGTTCACAATATTGTTTGTTTGTTTGTATGGTGTTTTGAGGTCGTATGAAACCAGTGGTTATTCAGCAACGGGACCGACGGCTTTACGTGACTTCCGAACCACGTCGAGAATCACCAGAATTAACAATAAAAATTTAGGCAGAATTATATAAATGACTGTGCGTGCATCCATAAATAAGCATTCACAACTCTTTTATCTTTACATATCCTACGTTAACATACTTTGACATAGTAGAACCAATGATATAGATATAGATATATATATACATAAACAGATGTCAACACAATTTTACGATATAAAAACGTTTTTTTTTTCAGACATGCTAATCCGAGGCCTTACCACGAAAAATAATTTTCCTTACGTATACAGTACGACTAGGTAAAATTCTTACAAAAAAAAAAATACTTTATGTCAGACATTTATGGGTTTGATTAATGAGTAAATTTTCTCCCAGCTCTGTGTGTGTGTTTTTTTTTTTATCATTATATCATTATAACATTAGCATATATACAGAATAAAAAGTATCCCGTTATTTGGAATGATTTTTAGATGCTTTCAGTGCGACTTTGGAGACTCAGCAAAAGAAGACTTAAGAAATGTCTATATCTATAGTTGATAAAAGTGTAGGAGACCTGCTTTTTTCGTGGCAATTTCTTGCATAAAAAAGATGCCCTATTAAAATAAATAAAAGGAATAAACTAGCGATTTACACAATTTACAATAGAATCAAGACGCCAGACTTAAGAAATGTCTATATGGTTGATTAAAGTGTACATGACCTGTTTTTCTGGCAATTTCTTGTATAAAAAAGTTGCCCTATTAAAAAAAAAAACTCGCGATTTACACAAGAATAAAGACGCGAGACTTAACAAGTGTCTATATGGTTGATTAAAGTGCACATGACCTGTTTTTTCCATGGCAATTTCTTGCACAAAAAAGATTCCCTATTCAAAAAATAAATCAATAAAAATAAAAAAAATAAATAAATAAACATTAAAAAAAACTAACGATTCACAAAAGAATCAAGACACTCGACACACAAGGCACAAAAGGTTAACTTGGACAGAGGAAAGAAAGTGGAATTGAATGAAGAAGAGAGGAGTGGACAGGTGAAGGGAAAAGGGGTAGGAAAAAGAATAATTGTGTGAAAGTAGAAAGGGGGTAAAAGACCCCGATAGAACGCAGAACAATGGCACGTTGAATAATTTCCACAACGGACTCCTCGCAATAAATTCCACTGAGAAAATCAATAGAAATGAATTATGACTCAAATTATGACTCAAGTATCACCTTTGTAATGGCTATATCACTCTTTTAGATGAGTTATTTCTTCTCGACAATTCTTTATATTCTTTTGTCTGAAATGTAAATTTAAAACGCAGACTTACTATTCAGGTTGATTTATTCTCTCTATATATTGCTGGTGCAGAATCATTTAAACGAATTCAAACATACACCAGACAGATAGCTGTAAGCCATTATGTAAATACTGATAACACTTCAATACTTAATAGTTAAATTAACAAAATGATATATTTACCAAGAAAGATCACTGAACGGGAAGGTAAGAAAATGGGTCTACAAGACAACAGCGAGTACTATAGTAGATTCACATCAACCGTGCATTTGATGCCTAGGCCAGTCCCTTACGACGCTCCTGATTGGCTGTTGATAAGACAATCACAGGGTTGGAAACTCTCAGTCTCTCTCGAGAGTTCATATAGGCAGGATGTATGTTCCACTTCCCCTGAGGGATACGTCTTTCAAAAGTATCTCTCAGGGGAGGTGGAAATACATAATGCCTATATGAACTCGAGAGAGGGAGTGAGTATCCAGCCCTGTGATTGGCTTATCAACAACAAATCAGGAGCGCCGTAAGGGACTGGCCTAGCCATCAAATGCAGTAGTAGATGTGAATCTACTACTTATAGTCCATGTTACGGTAACCACCCTTGGGTCGAAGCTGCCCATAAAGCTGTGTGCAGCAGCATTAGACGATATCGCATTTAGAATATTTCCCTCAGGCTTTCATAGTAGACCTCTCTTCATAGCAAAGTCATCGTTTATTAGTAGGAGGTGTCGCTTCTCTCCAAAAAACTGCTCTTACGACCGGAACGAGTATGACCCATCGTGGCGTACAGTCTCTCCTAAAAAGTATGGCATCCCTCTGGCAGAGTAATGAAATACATACCAGCCCCTCTCCCCCACCCCCACAACTGCACCTTCATATGCACCCTGAGATGGTGTTTTTACATTGCATGGAACCAGTGGTTATTCAACAACGGGACCAACAGCTTTACGTGACTTCCGAACCACGTCGAGAGTGAAAATACACATATCTGACCCCTCAATGGAATGTCCGAGACTCGAACTCGCGGCCACCGAGGTGGCAGGCCAAAACCATACCGACCACGCCACTGAGGCGACCTTTCTAACACCCATTCATCGCGCATGCGTGATTTGTTGGAAGAGGAAACCTAGACCTATAAAAGCACCGTACTTAAACTATAAAACTGCTCCTACTTGCATTTTCAGACGCTATTTTTCGTAATTGTTATCGGAGGTGTGGGACTTTCTTTATTCTCGTAATATACTCTCCACCTTTCGGGGAGATTTTTTTTTTTTTTTTTTTTTTTTACTTCGGTTTTCGTCAGATACCTAAAAACCTTTCAATTTTTTCTAGCTTTACTACGGGACTTAAATATTTTTCTTGTACGAACATTATATATATATATGATATATATATTATATATATATATATATATATATATATATATAATATATATATACTATATATCGAGCTACAAAATATGTCCTTTACTGTCCAATTCAGTCTACCTCGGAATTAATATATTAATTCCTAAGTAGAGTGAATTAAATATAAAACGACATTTGTAGCTTGATGTATGCATAGGAATCACGGTAATGTGATAAAAAATCATATATATATATATATATATATATATATATATATATATATATATATATATATATAAGAATTTTTTCCTACCCGAAAATGAGTTTATAAACCACTGGAACACGCCGTACGAAAACAAAATAAAATAAAATAATGTATCTCAGATCAATGCTAAGCAGAGAAAATCTACATTCCAATGAACCCTCTTATTGCAATCTGTAAATATTGATGTATTCAGACTTAAAATTGAAAACTAGTGATTTCGAAGGAATAGTTTCCCGAGCTAAAGGATAAGAGAGAAAAATAATGATTTTCATTTACCTTATGGATATTAAACAGTATTGACGATAATCCCATAATTTCCCGTATGATATTATCACCTTATAAGTTTTCATTTATATGAGAACAGTGAATAAAAAATACTTTCCCTACTAAAATGTACAGAAAATTTTTAAGTAGTCCTGAAGTACCTTTCAATAAACCCCGTTATAGAATTTATCCTTCAATAAACCTCGTTATATAATTTATCTGACAATAAACCCCGTTATAGAATTTATCTTGCAATAAATCCCGTTATAGAATTTATTTTGCAATAAATCCCGTTATAGAATTTATCTTTCAATAAACCCTGGTATAGAATTTATCTTGCAATAAACCCCTTTATAGAATTTATCTTTCAAAAGACCCCATTATAGAATTTATGTTCTTAAAATATTTTGAGAAAGAGTAAACTTTGGGATTTTACAATACAAGACTACAACAAAATAATAATTACTCTAGTTAAATCCACTGGAATGACTATTGGCTTCGATTCATCTCTATCTGTAAATGATTAAATGCTGTTGTACAATTTAAAGACCAACGATTTATAAAATAATTCCCGGATTTATTTATAAAATAATTCCTGGAACTTGTATCTATTGAAAACCAATATACGAACAATGTACTTACACACTAAGAGACTGCCCATGGCAGAATGAATCACCATAAACAGCGAGGTATTAAAAGCAAAGGAGAGAGAGAGAGAGAGAGAGAGAGAGAAGGAGAGAGATAACGAGAGAGAGAAGAGGAGAGAGAGAGAGAAAAAGAGAAAATCAAACATTCGCCATTCTGTGAATATATATATATATATATATATATATATATATATATATATATATATATATATATAAAGAGAGAGAGAGAGACCTTACCTTACAGACCTTACAGTTCGTTCGGGTTGCCCCAGGTCCCTCAGTGTGAGGCGCCTCTAATGTCTACCAGAGAGTTGCTAGTACATCTTCCGGTATATTTTGCATCTTCCAATCTTGGATGGTCTGGGATGCAGTTTAGATATTTGTCGAGCTTATTCTTAAACACATCTACGCTCACTCCTGATATTCCTCAGATGAGCTGGCAACGCATTGAATAGACGCTGCATTATCGATGCTGGTGCGTAGTGGATTAATGTCCTGTGTGCTTTCCTTATTTTTCCTGGTATAGTTTTGGGCACTATTAATCTACCTCTGCTTGCTCTTTCTGATATTTTTAGTTCCATGATATTTTCTGTTATTCCTTCTATCTGTTTCCATGCCTGAATTATCATGTAGCGTTCTCTTCTCCTTTCTAGACTATATAATTTTAAGGATTGTAGTCTTTCCCAGTAGTCTAGGTCCTTAACTTCTTCTATTCTAGCTGTAAAGGACCTTTGTACACTCTCTATTTGTGCAATATCCTTTTGATAGTGTGGGTACCATATCATATTGCAATATTCAAGTGGACTACGAACATATGTTTTATAAAGCATAATCATGTGTTCAGCTTTTCTTGTTTTGAAGTGCCGTAACAACATTCCCATTTTTGCTTTACATTTTGCCAACAGAATTGCTATTTGATCATTGCATAACATGTTCCTATTCATCATCACACCAAGGTCTTTAACTGCTTCCTTATTTGTGATTGTCTCATTATTAGGTCCCCTATATGCATATAGCTTTCCTTCTCTGTCTCCATAATTTATTGATTCAAATTTATCAGAGTTAAATACCATCCTATTTACCTCTGCCCAATCATATACTTTGTTAAGGTCTCTTTGTAGAGCGTTCCTATCTTCATCACAAGTAATTTCTCTACTTATTCTTGTGTCATCAGCGAAACTACTCACTACCGAATCCTTAACATTACTGTCTATGTCTTCAATCATAATAACAAACAATATTGCAGCTAGCACCGTACCTTGTGGCACACCGGATATTACCTTGGTTTCATCCGATTTCTCATCGTTTGCAATAACTATCTGTTTTCTGTTGTGTAAAAATTCTTTTAACCATCTTCCTACTTTATCTACGATATTGTGTTTTCTAATTTTCTTTGCTAATATATTATGGTCTACTTTGTCAAAAGCTTTTGCAAAGTCTAGATAAACCACATCTGTTTCATTTCCGCTTTTCATATTTTTGAATATGTTCTCACGGTGGACTAACAGTTGGGTTTGTGTACTTTTTCCGGGTACGAAACCGTGTTGTCCTATATTAAACAAATTATTTTTTATTAAATGTTTCATAATATTTTTCTTCATTACCCTTTCATACACTTTCATAATATGTGATGTTAGACTCACAGGCCTATAATTACTTGCCTCTAGTCTTGATCCACTTTTGAAAGTAGGGGTGATATATGCTAATTTGTGCTCATCATAAATCTTGCCTGTATCTACACTTTGTCTTAATAATATTGCAAGTGGCTTTGCGATAGAATGAACTACTTTCTTTAGCAAAATAGCAGGGACTCCATCCGGCCCTGCAGCAGCTCCATTTTTAATTTCATTAATTGCCTGCACAATATCAGCTTCATTAATTTCTATGTCAGCTAAATATTCACTATTTTCTTCCCTTACTTCTATATCATTATCTTCATTATCTATTCTAGGGGTGAATTCTCTCTTATATCGTTCTGCCAGTATGTTTCAAATTTCCTTTTTTTTCATTCGTTAATCTCCCTTCAATTCTCAGAGGGCCTATTTCTATTCTTCTTTTATTCATCTTCTTCGCATATGAGTATAATAGTTTGGGGTTTTGCTTGATATTTAATAGGGTTTTTTCTTCCAAGTCCCGTTTTTCATTTTCTTTTGATTGTATAATCTTTTGTTCTGGCATTTTCTATCTTACTTTTTAGTTCTATAACTTTCCATGCATTTTTTCTTTTGCAAGACCTTTTTTCCACTTTCTGATTTTCTGGAACAAGATCCTTCTGTCTCTTGGTATGCATGAATGATGTTTACTTTTCTTCTTCGGTATATATTTTTCCACTATTTTCTCCAATATTTTATATAATATCTCCGTATTTACCCTTATGTCATCACTTACGAAAATGTTATCCCAATCTTTGTTTAATTCTTCATTAATTTCTGACCATTTTATATTTTTACTGTAGAAGTTGTATTTTCCATATCCTTCCCACTTTTTCATTTCTTGTTTATCTCTATTTTCACTTGCTTTGGAATGAACTGTTAATTCTATGACATTATGGTCTGAAATACTCGCATTATAAACTATTATTTCTTTAACATAATTCATCTCGTTCACAAATACTAGGTCTAAAGTATTTCCTTTCTTGTTGGCAGGTGATTTATTTGTTGAATGTTGTATTCTAGTAGCATATCTAATAGCTTTTCAAATTGCCTCTTATCTTCTGCACTACTATACTCTCTTTTTTATATGTATAAGTACAACCACAATCTCCTATTCGTTCTTTCCATTCTACGAAAGGAAAGTTGAAGTCACCAGATAGGAGAAATAGTCCAGTCCTTGTGATTTCTACATATATCATCCAATTTTTCAATTATTAAGTCAAACTCTTTAGTATTAGGAGGTCTATATATTACTATGTTCATCAATTTTTCAGATTCAAATTCTACCGCTATTAGTTCACATTCTGAGTTACTATATTTCTCATATATTTTTCCTTGTTTTTTGTCTTTCCCATATATTGCGGTTCCCCCTTGATTCCTATTTTTTCTATCTGATCTATAAGTTTGGAACCCTTTTATTTGATCATCATTCCCAGTCTCTTGGGAATACCAGGTTTCACTTATATTCATTATATCTATTTTCTTTTCATTTTGGGTTAGTTCTTCTAAGTACTCTATTTTTCTTTTTGAGTTACTCGTAACTAAACCCTGCGCATTCATCACTATGATGGTTTGCGTGTTTTCTCCTTCATTTAATAATGGTAGTAATAAGGATTTCCCATGTCTCTTTCCTGTTTCTGGTATGTTGTTCTTTTTTTCATTTCCAGAAATTCTGACATTAAAAAATCCAACTTTTCCATAATATTTGATCTTCCTTCATCATAATTATTCATTTTGTGTCTGAATCTGCAATTTTCTCCGTTTCTGCAATATCCTCTTGCATAATAAATACAGTTATTATCTCTTGAGTAGAATTTCGGAGCTGATGCTTTGAAATTTTTTGCTGACACCTCTGCATATCTCATTGGTGGTTTGCTTTTCTCTTTTACCTGATATTCTTGATTTCTCTCTTTATTTGTTTCTTTCTTATTTTGGATTTTATTACTTGGTTGGTTATTTATTTGATTATGATTCATGGCTACAGGGTGCATATATTTGCATTTTTTGTCGAACTTACATCCTTTTCCTTCTTTTAGGAAAAGGAGTGAGAGAGAGAGAGAGAGAGAGAGAGAGATGAGAGAGAGAGAGGACAGGGGACGAGAACGAGAGAGAGAGAGAGAGAGAGAATTTGTTCCTAAAAGGTAAAAACGAAAGAAAACGCAGCATTCAAAAACCACGACAAGATTCTCCAATATGCCCCGAGGATAGAAAGAGCGTTTCATTTAGCAAGAGTATACTTAGATGCTGGAATAAGATAGTTTGTTGAAAACTGAATGTTTCACTCAGATCGGAATAGATCAAGAGCTATTTTGAGCTCCTGGCAGTTTCGATGAAAAGTCTTTTTCTCCCAAAGTTAATCCTTATGACCTTAAGTCACTGAAAAGGTCATGTCACGCAGGTCGATGTCATTGGACGCGTATTACGCTGCTTTGTGTCTCTAAGGAACTTAGCAAATTGATTTTGGGATGTATGATGGCATGCAAGACATTGAAAAATCAAGTAAAATTATATATAGTATATATATATATATATATATATATATATATATATATATATATATAGAATATATATATATATATATATATATATATATATATATATATATATTATATAATATATTATTGTTCGAGCTACAAATGTCCTTTAATATTTAATTCGCTCTACCTCGAATTATTATATTTTCATAAACCGAAGGGGAATTTTTTTTTTTAGTTGATAATAATATCGTCCTCTCGTGGTTCAAACCACCGTCCATCGGACAAAGACGAAATCAGGACGTCAGTGATGTTACCGATTCTGCTAACAAGTGAGGTTTAAGTTTAGAACGATTCTGTCCTTACAAATCACCGTCGAACTTCGGTTTACATATATGAAAATATATTAATTCAGAGGTAGAGCGAATTAGATATTAAAGGACATTTGTAGCTCGAACAATAATATATATATATATATATATATATATATATATATATATATATATATATATAATTTATACGAATCACGGTGATGTGATAATTATTCATATATATTATATATATATATATATATATATATATATATATATATATATATATCATATATATACGTATATATATATATATATATATATATATATATATATATATATATATATATATATATATATATATATATATCTATATATATATATATATATATAGTATATATATATATATATATATATATATATATATATATATATATATATATATATATATATACTATATATATATATATATATATATAGATATATATATATATATATATATATATATATATTTTATATATATATCTCTAATATATATATATATATATATATATATATATATATATATATATATATATATATATATATATATATATATATATATATATATAAACTTACGTGCAGCACATCAGCGACTCCTTTTCATGGAACAAGTTTATGCTTGATGTTAATAGTTTAAAAATTATTGATAATTATGGAATTATTTTGCATTACCATCGTGCCTTTTTTTTTAAATTTTTCCATTATAAGAAAATTATTACCATGTTTATTATTATTATTATAGGAAAAGTAGATCGAAAATCAATATATCTTTGTCTGAGTCACAGATCCTAATACAACAAAAAATGCTGGGCTTGTTCACGTAGAAGGGATGTGTTTGCCAAGTAGGGAATAAAAATAAATAAATAAATTAATTAATTAAGCAAACTGGATGGAATTAAGAAAAGATGGTGGCAAGCTAAACGAAAGAAAGCGCGAGACAGTTACAGTAGCCTTGGGCGCTTCGCTTAAAATTCAGCTTTGCAAAATGATAACTAAGGACCACGTACGAGACCTGCCGAAATTCCCACCCCTCCTGCAGGTTGTTTAACTGCCCTGAAATAACCAGGACACCCATTGGCAAAGAGTCGTCAGCCTCCCAGAGGAAATGGAGCAGAAAAAGACGTTTCCATTGTTGGCAATTTATGACTTTCTTTCGCCGCCATGATTCCTTCAAGTCTCGGCGCGAGTTCTGGCAGTAGTACTATAGTGGATTCACATCACCCGTGCATTTGATGTCTAGGCCCGTCCCTTACGACGCTCCTGATTGGCTGTTGATAAGCCAATCACAGGGCTGGAAACTCTCAGTCTCTCTCTAGATACTGAGAGTTTCCAGCCCTCAAAAGTATCCCTCAGGAGGGGTGGAATATGAACCCTGCCTATGTGAATTCTCTAGAGAGACAGTTTCCAGTTCTCAAAAGTATCCCTCAAGAGAGGTGGAACAAACATCCTGACTCTGTGAACTCTTGAGAGGGACTGAGAGTTTCCAGCCGTGTGATTGGTTTATCAACAGCCAATTTGGAGTGTCGTAAGGGACGGGCCTAGACATCAGATGCACGGCTGATATGAATCTACTATAGCGCGTTTTATTGGCCCTCTGTGTGCTGGTGAGCCGAACCTTTAGGCTGAAGTCAATGGTTTTATCATTTACTTCTACTATTTTTAACGGCTTATAATTATTTAGCATTCTACTTTCCGTATGTTGGGAAAGACTAAAATGCTGGATTAATGCCTTTTCCAAACGGATTTTGTACCTTGTTTAATCCGTCTCGAAGGTATTAATGGAAACGCATTTTAATATTCAGTGAAAATCCTTTCGATCCTACAGAACCTAAGCAGTGCTTACATCCTGCTTGGATTATGCCCCGTCTCCACGTGTAGGGATAATAATTTTTTTTTTTTTTTTTTTTTTTTTACCGAAGAGGTTTTAGCGGTCAATCCCCATATCAATGGTGTCCTTTTCACTTTGATGAACAGTATCGGGAAATCATTGGTACTTTAATTTATCTAAATTCTATTTGCTCTGTCTAAAGTCAAAGCAACAAAAAAGTGAAGAGTTGTACATGATGCTCTCTGAAGGGCACAAATATTTAAGGGACCCAATGAAGATAGGTTGCTACTGTTCTTTTTGTTTTGTTTGTATGTTTTTACATTGCATGGAGCCAGTGGTTATTCAGCAACGGGACCAACAGCTTTACGTGACTTCCGAACCACATCGAGAGTGAACTTCTATCACCAGAAATATACATCTCTGAATCCTCAGTGGAATGCCAGAGAATCGAACTCGCGGCCACCGAGGTGGCAGGCCAAGACTATACCGATCACGCCACTGAGGCGCTTGCTGCTATAGGATGTTTTGCGCTTAATTTTGTGGATGCAAGAAACCTGGACATCCCTCGCTGCATTTTGCAAAGCATTTATGCTAGTAATTCCCATGCATTCATTCACTGGTGAGAATTTCTTCATTAACTAACGAGTGGCCATGGAGCGCTTATATCCCCTAGAATTTAGATGTATAGATAGTGTGATTTTGTATACGACAATATCTGTCAAAATTCTAAGATATAAAAGTGCTCCAAATTGCTTTGTAATGAACTATTCCAGTAAACTTGTTTGTGACTGATAACTATCATCATAGTATTTTTATTTTTAATTCAAAACAATACTTTTGTTGCCCTCATTCTGTCTCTTTCACCTAATTGCATTGGACTTTCCGTAAACCGACAATCATATATCTCCACTTTACTGTCACCTTCCTTTGACATACGGCTAAATTTCATATAATTAGTGCAATTTTGAGAGTGAGTCATCAGCTTCCACCTCATTTACCGTAATACAACGAGGAGTAAGTGACATTGTGTATAGCAAATATAACTGAAGAGCATTTGTAAACCTGGAGACAAATGCATATCGCTGGAATATCAGTGAGACTTCCTACAAAGCGACTGCTCGAATTCTTAATTAAATTGAGACTAACGAATGTTTGCTCTCCTGAAGGCGAGGAACTGTTACAGTCTAAAGGGAATGGCTGGGAACTGAAGGGGCCTTGAAATTCATTTATAATAAAAGCGTCACTTTTGATGTCCATCAGCGTAACTCTTGAACAGATTATTCGGAGGCAAATCGCGGGGAACGTCTACCTTTATTCTGTTTTAATTAGATAATCAGTTATTATAAATAAATCGGTGACATGGACTAAAGACATTTTGAATAATTCCTATAATTGTTTGCTTGTATGGTGTTTCTACATTGCATGGAACCAGTGTTATTCAGCAACGGAACCAACGGCTTTACCCGACTTTCGAACCACGTCGAGAGTGAACTTCCATCACCAGAAATACACATCTCTGACCCTTCAATGGAACGCCCGAGAATCTAACTCGCGGTGGCCGGCCAAGACCAAACCGACCACTCCACTTGAGCAGTTATTGTGAAGCGAAATATTTTGTCTTAACGCACTTCTTGTAAATAGTTAGAAAGAAATAAAAGCAAAATTAGATTCAAGATATTAATGGAAACATTGCCGATAAATATATAATTACAGTGAGATTTGAATAAATTGTAGAAGGGACTTCCAAGTGATTTTTCCCTCTTATATGCACTCGAATTTGTAAAAATATTTAAAAATATTTGTTGAATATTGAATTAAACGACGCCTATACTGAGCCCATGTGGAATCACTGATATTCTTATTTACCAAATTTAGGATAATTAAAGATTACAGCTCGTAATACGCGTCCTTAAACATTAACAATAGTAGTTCTTGAACCTTTTGATGGCAACGTTAATCTTATTAAAATCAATGTGACTACGAATAATTAAAAAAAAATTAAAATTGTTATAAATTCCAATACAAAAAACTGTCACCTACAGTTAATCTCATTATCAAAACGTATTCAGACTTTCCAGGTTTCATTGTTAGCCAGCTGAACTTTATAGGACACTAAATGTTATATGATGTCTCTTAAAACTAATTCAGGTTGTCGTAAGACAGCCTGATGTATCGCCGTCATGTTTAAATACTTCTATATCGGAATCACTTTTACAATGATATGAGCAGGCATATACTCTATCTCTATGTGTGTGTGTGTGTGTGTGTGTGTGTGTGTGTGTGTGTGTGTGTGTGTGTGTGTGTGTGTGTGTGTGTGTGTGTGTTTGTGTGTTGTGTCTTTCAAGTTTGCTTAGATAAATAAAAGAGTAAAATAAAATATAAAAAAATGAGGGACCGAAAAATGGCGGAAAAGACAGTCCACATACACGCATCCAAATTCATGGAACCCCCAGTTTGATGGGCGAACTTCAACAACAGCAATAGGGTCACACCTCATACGAGAATATATCATGGTCTTTTCGCTGCATCAAACCCAATCAAGAGCGTCGTAAGGTACGTGTGTAGCATTCAGATGCACGGTTGATGTGAATCTACAATAGAAATCATACTGCAAAAAAACAAAATTCCATTCCAACATGGCACGCGCACAAAAACACACACACAAGCATTTCGGAATTCAAATGAAAAAAAGAAACTTCTCCGAACAGCAATGCAAATAATGGGATAGTAAGCATACAAAACTATAATCACTTGACAGCCTTCGAAAGAGGTGACACGAAAAGAGAGAGAGAGAGAGAGAGAGAGAGAGAGAGAGAGAGAGAGAGAGAGAGAGACGCATCCTAGAAGCGATGATGTTTTTCAAGATAACGACATTCATAGAAACGCCACCTGTCGCCGCTTTACAGATTCGGCCGGAAGTCGCTTAATAATCAGATGTTAATAATGACTGGAAACTTATGAGCCCTTGTTTGCAGTCTTCCGATTTGCCGACGGTCCCGGGAATTTTACCAAGTGTGTACAGATATTAAAAACAAAAAAAAAATGTCATAGTGAAATAGGTTTGAAGACGTATTCGAGGCTCATTTGAGATTATTCTTTTGCTAAGTCTCACACACATATATACTCATACATATATACATACATATTAAACACACACACACACACACATATGTATATATAAATATATATATATATATATATATATATATATATATATATTATATATATAATATATATATATATATATATATATATTATATATACATACATATGTAAGTGTTTACATAATAAAAATATGGAATGTTAGTCCATATATATAAAAGTCTAAAACTAAAGAGGTCAACCAGATTGCTTGCAGGAATGTGATCAGACTAGAGACGCTAAAGATGACGTATACAATAAAAGTAGGCTAAGATAACATGCCGTCACCTGTAGTCATTCAATTGTTTATAAACATTAGTCCAAGCTCCGGGCTTGAGACAACTACCCCGACCTATAATTCAAACGGCCTACGTGATCTGTAGCGTGTCTCATTTTGATTGTGTGTTCGTATGAAACTCTGTCATTTGTATGTATGTTCATATGTTCGAACTACTGTCTGTTCCTTCATAACTTGTAACAGAGATGGTAGACAGGCAGAACAGAGTTAGCTATCGTCATTAGAAGACCTGTACCTCTTTACCTAAGCTTTATCATGTAGAGGAATAGGATTAGCCATCATCATTGAGATTTCGCTACTGCGAGTTTTTTATCATTGAGTGTCTGTTTCCAGAAGTTCTACTGAAATATCATAATCATAAACTATGTTAATTTTATCATTTTGGGTGATTATTAATCCCTTACGTAACAAATCATATTAAACAGTGAATATGCGTTTACGCAGTGGACGTCTGTATTTATATAGATGCATGGATAGGGTCGTTAAGCACCGTAGTGATTAGAAAACACACAAAAAACAAGTGGAACACCCGTACAAATCTATATAAATTAGAGGTAACACTATTTCGGGTCATGACAATAAATACATATATATATATATATATATATATATATATATATATATATAATATATATATATATATATATATATATATATATATATATATATATATATATATATATATATATATATATATATATTAATATATATATATATATATATATATATATATATATATATATATATATATATATATATATATATATATATATATATATATATATATATATATATATATATATATATATATATAATATACATATATATATATATATACTATATATATATATATATATATATATATATATATATATATATATATATATATATATATATGTGTGTGTGTGTGTGCACGTATACACAGAATACATGGCCAAGAAGAGAATTTTCACCTTTCTTATTATTTCCTATTTGATTGGACATTTTCAGTAGTGACGAATTTGGAATGTCCACACCAAAACAAACTAGAATTTTCTTTCTATTGACGTCATCGAGCACGACTATTTCAATCGGGAATTCGGGAATATCGCAAATGAACCAGAATTCTTTGAGAGATGATTAGACTTACGAAAATTTATTGCTTACAATAATGTAAGCTTAACATTCTATAATATAGCAGTAAATACTTCGGGAAAGCTACAGAACTGACTTAAAACCAAAAGGAATTATAAGAGTTGAGTTGAGTTGAATATATAATTTAGGCCAAAGGCCAAGCACTGGGACCTATGAGGTCATTCAACGCTGAAATGGAATTGACAGTAAAAGGTTTGAAAGGTGTAACAAGAGGAAAACCTCAAAGTAGTTGCACCATGAATCGAGTATAAGGAGAGGGTGGAAAGTAAGATGAAGAAAGAGAATATGAAAGGAGGTAAAGTAAAAGGAATGAAAGTGGTTGCAGCAAGAAGCCGAAGGCACGCGGTAAAAAAAAACCTTCAGTAATGCCTACAGTGCACCAAATGAGGTCCACTGACGTCACTACCCCCCTTCGGGGTTAATGAAAGAGAAGGCAAATTTATGTTCGTCTCAATATAGAACATCCGATCCTAGAGATTAATCTTCCGCAGGTGAAACTCTGGAACCCCTGGATCATCGCAGATGGAATGAAGAATGGAAGTTGGAGACGCAGTCGAATTTCCTAATTTTGTCTTCGGGCAGCTTCTCCTACCAGGAAATTAGGAGCTCACAGTCAGCACAAATTCCAAAAGAAAAGAAGCATTTGGAATCAAGACGAAGAAAAATCCTGCCAAAATGAGAATATTGCATTTTGCTGGATTTATGGGGGGGAAAGAATGATCCACAATTGGTGGTCATAAATGGAGTTCCTCTGATAAATGCTTTCAACCTGTGATGTTAATGTTGGTTCACCAGCGTAAATATTAACAGCAATGTGAGGTAGTAATGTCGTTTCCTGCGGTTAAACTACATTATTCAAAGTACAACAACTCTTCAGATATAGCTACGATACAATCAGACCTTCCAGGAGCCAAATTCATACGTAATCAACAAATATTCGATTGGCAGACGATTTCTGAGGCAGTTTCGATTCTCCACAAAACCCTCAACATAACGAACACAAGACCTCTGTTTATAGGTAGTCTTATATCTCGATGTGTGTGTGTGTGTACCAGAAGCCCCTCACAGTATGACGCACCTAACGACGCTGACTAACATGGTAATGTCATATTGCTAATTCATGGTTCTGTCAAGAGGGTCACCTTCCGGTTAACGAGGAGCTAAAACACAAAGGAATTTTCGAGGAAGTTCGTCATATGAGGGAGTCAATTACACAAAAGGCATAAACTCCAATCAAGATGAGATGATGATGGGGTACAGGTTGTCGCAAAAAATGATTGGATAAGCGTATCTAAGAAGTTTAAACTCAGAGCAATTACTACTTTTGCTACGATTACGAGCTGTAATTGGTATTAATATGGATTCTGGGTAATGGCACCTTAGACTTGGAAGATAAAAACGATCGAATTCATAGCGATGATACGCTCAGTCATTCTTGCAGAGCACTTCTATACAACGTAATTTTTGTTTGTTTGTATGGTGTTTTTACGTTGCACGGAACCAGTGGTTATTCAGCAAAAGTATCAACTTCTGTTACCAAAAATACACCTCTCTCATACCTTAATGGAATGCCCGAGAATGGAACTCACGGTCACCGAGGAGGCAGGCCAAGACCATACCGATCACGTCACTGAGAAGCTCCATAAAACGCCATGCACACCACAAAGCCCATCTCATGTAATCGTATATTCATTCGTGGATCGTAATACATTAGTTTATTCGTCGCCTTCCCCCCTAAATTGAGTCCCCGAGAATGAGAAAATTACTGAATGATTCCAACGCCAGTCACAACATTCCTAAATGATTCTTATCCTATCTCACCCCCTCCACCCCTCCTACCCAAAACCACTAAAACATTAGAAGGCGTTTCTCATGTTTATAAGATTTAAGTATATGGAGAGACAAAGGCTCGTTCACTCGCTTATTTTCCTTTGCTATTCTATTTTCCTTGGCTGACTCCAGACATTAAATCAGTTGGAGTGGGAAGAGGATGATAAGCAGAACTTACTTCTCTCTCTCTCTCTCTCTCTCTCTCTCTCTCTCTCTCTCTCTCCTTCCTTTTTATTGCAGGAGAGAGGGGAAGAGAAAGGTAAGAATACCAAACT
>NC_087206.1:66581099-66611099 GCF_015104395.2 Macrobrachium nipponense | reverse complement strand
CTACTGAGGTTAGGATGGTGTAGTCTGGCCAGGACATTGTATTCTTGTTAAGGTTTGTTCCCATTGTTCAGCATTCACCCCAGAGTTTTTATCGATAACCATTAAAACTATATGCTACCAATATAAAGTTTTCTCCAAAACCTACATACGTTACCACTGACGTACAAGTTTTCCGTTCAGATATTGAAGAGACAAAATTAGGATGAAGGAAACAATGATCCCGAGCTGAACTACCTATAGTTAGGCAACTCATTACAGCGGTAAAATCGTTACTGCTCTTATTTAATCATTACCATTATTATAAAAAATAGTGATCGCGAAGTATACATATTGTTTGAGTGGTGTTTTTACGTTTCATGGAACCAGCAGTTAGTTATTCAGCAACGGGACCAACGGCTTTACGTGACTTCCGAACCACGTCGTGAGTGAACTTCTATCACCAGAAATACACATCTCTCACTCCTCAATGGAATGGCCGAGAATCAAACTAGTGACCACCGAGGTGGCAGGCCAACACCATACCAACCACGCCACTGAGGCGCTACGAAGTGTACATAGGAAAATAAATCCTTGGAATGAAACCAACCTTACCTAAGTAGATAAGGGAGTTCTGGCATCCTTTGCTTGGGGTAGCTAACTCTCTTCAGTCTTCATGAACCACTCATGACACACAATCGTTAACATTTCTCTCATAAGGGTGGTACTACTCTTGCTTGGGGTATGAAAATCCGAAAAGAGAACGGGTAACAAAACACTTCGACGTCATTTGGAACAGAACCGTACTGGCTAACCGACATGGTGGATTGGTAAACAAACACGACGCTCGGTTGGGAGCTGTTACCTACAATTATATAATTTTATTATTCAGAAAACACGCAGTAAAAATATTTCAATGAATAAAAAATAATAAAATATACGCCACCTATTATGATATATTTTTGATATGACTGTGACAAGTCCAAAATATCGAGCTACATAGAATTTATTTACTGATTTTATATTTTCTTCAGAGAACGAACAAACTCTTATCGTAGAAAATGGGTAGTTTTACTACGATACTAAATTAAGTACATTTCTCACTATATATTACCCCGGAATTGGCAAATCACGTGTAAAATTTCATTTAGATCGGTCAAGCTGTTCGGGTTTCTACAGAGCACAAGAATATATATCTATAAAATATCTTGTGAAACCGTCTGTTGTATTCCTTATGTTATTTCTTTTTCCCAGCATTACGGAGCGGAGATCTGAGAGACTGTAATCCCAAGGAAATAGTATCAGAAAAGTAATCCCGTGACAAAAGATAGATGAGAATTGGCTTCATAGAGATTTATCCTCTGAACTATATGCCTTCAAATTGACATCCATCCAACATAAGCCCTAATCCTCAGGTAACTAATCTAACATTCCCTCTCTCTCTGGTCTCCAGGTAATTGATTACTCTGTCCTTAACAAACGCCGTCGGATTTATACGTTCTCTCTCTCTCTCTCTCTCTCTCTCTCTCTCTCTCTCTCTCTCTCTCTATTAACGAAAACAAGACAAGGAACAATGGATGGAAACTAGAGGTGAGGAGATACAACACATCCCATTGTGGGAACTTCTTTACTTACAAGATATGTGACACGTGGAAATAAACTGCCATTAGAAGTTGTAAACAGCAGTAGTGTGGAAGAGTTTACAACAAAGCTAGACAACATCAATAGGACACTGTGAATAAACAGTAAAACCTGCTCCTAGAGATAAGCGAGCACATGATGTCTCCTCTTAGGATGGACTAGCAAGTCTTTGAGACATCCTGATCCTTGTAACTCTTTGTAACTCTCTTTACTGGATTGTACCGTTTTAACATTTTTTAAGGAAACCATGTCCTGTTCTTGTAATGACAGCCGTTTTCCTTGTAATGGAAAACGACAGGAAGTTTCTTGTAAAGGCGCTGTCACACTAGCGAAATTTCCGTCGACTTTTTCTGACTTTGTCGTCGACTTTCCAAAGAAGTCGACGTTATTCCATACTCTGGTTGTCACACACGTTCTTCTTCATACCGTGGTTGTCGTCGTCAAAACGTAAACAAACCATCTGAGCGGTGACTTCCCCGAATGATAAAACAACTATGCTTTATAACCAAAGCAATTAGTGGGTCGTGCTTGCATGTGTTTAATGATGCTGCGTAGAACTGAAAAAAAAAAAAAAAAGTCTTTGGGTTCGGTCCTGGTTAAAAAGATGTGAAAAGTTTTGTTTTAAAAAATCAGCTAGGCCTAGCCTAGTTAGGCTATTCGTAACCTTTTTACACAACCACAGTCAGACTATCATAATTAAGCTAGAGAAACACTGCAAAACTTTTAAAGATTTTTGTTTATATTATTTGCTAATGCAAAAAAAAAAAAAAAAAAAAAAAACAATGAGAGCAGACCTAGGCTATATAACAATCTGATATTCGCGATATAGCATGCTTATCTGTATAAAGATCAGCAAGTTCAGGAAAGTTTTCCCTGAGTCGCATAGTGATCTCTTGGTATTTTATTCATTTAAGACCCTTTTTCATAAAACTAAGATGCTTATGGTCCCATAAGCATAATCTCTCCCCCATATCTTCGACCAAAAACTGTTCTGGCAATCTTGTCCACTGTACAAAGAACTCCATCTTGCATCTGATGACTTGAAATGCGCGCTCTCCGAGGTATACACAAACAATATAGTCGACGGTAGCGATGGGTTGAATTCGATCGGTACCGTTTTCAAAATTCGTGACGACGACCCTAGAAAGTCGTCGTCAAAACATGAAAAGTCGACGTCAAAATCAAAAGTCAACGGAAATTTCGCTATGTGACAGCGCCTTAAAAAGGTTCACTCGTTGACTTGCAGAATTAAACCTCCTTTGGTGAAATACTTAAAAACAGATAACCCGAGCGAAATAAGACCATAAGCGGATGTTTAAGTAACACGGGCTGGCAACCATTATCAAGCCAGCAAAAAATAAAACGAAATCCAACCTCGACTGAGTCAAGGTGGTTTCTTTCGGGATAGAAAAATAAATTTCAAACACTGTCTCAAAGGGATATCGGAGAAGCTGCTTGCCCTCACTTGAGACAATAATACAACGCCCGAAAAGTTTGTGTGGAAATCCCGGAAGAAAAATATTGCAAGTAAATTCCAATAGATATTCCGGAACGTTCAACACTGCAAATATTTTCTCAGTTCAAAATCTGAAGATTTTCCAGGTTATGTTGATTGAACAATATGTAGTAAAATCACAGGAACTGTCACAATTATTTTACGTAATTTGATGCCATGGGAACCTGATAGCATTTAGAGACTGTTTCGGGAAGGTAAATTTCAATATCTTTCACAACCCCCCTTTTCTTTCAGCAATCCTGTTGTATGATGATGATTTTCACTTTCAGTGGAGTTAAGTTGAATATAGAACTTAGGCCAAACACCAAGCACTATGACCTATGAGGTCATTCAACGCTGAAACGGAAATTGACAGTAAAAGGTTTGAAAGGTGTGACAGGAGGAAAACCTCAAAGCAATTGCAATAAGAATCAAGTGTTAGGAGAGGGCGGAACGTAAGATGAAGAAAGAGAATATGAAAGGAGGTACAGTAAAAGGAACGAAAGTGGTTGCAGCTAGGGGCCGAAGGTACGCTGCCAAGAACCTTAAGTAATGCCTACATTGCACCGGATCAGGTCCACTGACGGCACTACCCGCCTACAGGGTTTTCACCTAAGGATATACAGTTAAGAGTAAAATTAAGATATATAAAACATCACTGACAGAAACGATAATCTTCATTGACCATAAATGTAAATATTATAATGTTCACTGGTTTTGATATAGGTAACTGTACGTTTTAAACGTTTTAATAAATATGGATGTAACAGTAAGTTAATATTTATTTTTACGACTTAGCCTGATGGTCTTAATTGTCTGGAGTGTTTGAGAATTTTGTATCAAGATACTAATTATATATAGTATACGCATATATATATATATAATATATATATATATATATACATATATATATACATATATATATATATATATCTATATATATATATATATATATGTATATAATATATATTATATATAATATATATATATATATATATATATATGTATATATATATATATATATATATATATATAATATATATATATATATATATATATATATATATAATATATATGAAAGAGTGTTAATCACAATACCACGTCCTGAGGTATTACTCCAGGCGATATTAATGGAAAGAAAAAGTTTTATCATTAATCGATTTTTAGTGAACATTTACGATCACTGAGAAATCTACCAATGTTCCACACGTTTCTTTCCTTTTTGCACATTTTCCAGCACCTCGCCTCCATCACCCCACCCCCTTCCTATTTTTGTTCGTTATCTTTGTCATTTATGCTCTGTCGCAGCTCTTCTGGTATTAGGCATCTGCTGTCAATGTGAGACAGATATTCAAAGGCATCAGGGAGGCTTTATGAGGTAGAGTAATTCACCAACTAAATCGCAGAACATGGAACAGGTGCACAGGCCGCTTTTGAACGCCTAAGGGCTCTGGCTCGCTACTAAATTAATCATATTAATAACGTGGTTACTTCAGGGATGAGCTCCTTATGTCTGTTTAAAACCTTCAGGCTATTATTGTTACCGAAATCTTAATCTATTGACTGTTAGAGAGAAAGACGATAAAGGAGAGATCAGTTTACCTGTCTTCAATTTCACGTGACATTTACTCATTTTCGTACATGTGATTATAATAATCGTTCAGAAGCCCCGCTATTGCTGCTCCCATTACTGCTAATAACATGTTTGGATGTCCATAACGACAAGGATAAGAAACTATGCTTAATGGGTCTTATGTCTGTCCGCCCGTCTGTCATTCAATCACTGCCAAACGGCTGGTCCGATGGGCATGAAACTTGGCAGGGTTATAGTGGGGACCCCTAAGATGGTTTATGATGGGGTCATCCTACCTCCCATCGGACCAGCCGTTTGGCCGTGATTGAATGACAGACGGACGGACAGACATTACGCCTATTATAGTAAGATTATACAGCACAAACACAAGGGCTGCCGTGACCGAATAACTAAGGGAAGCTTCTCTTTCCTAAAGTGTATAAGGGAGCTCTCAGTCCGTTTACAGAGAGAGAGAGAGAGAGAGAGAGAGTGTTGAGTAAAAGGGGAAAAAATTAGTAACCAAGAGAGGTAATGCTAATAAATTAGATTCGTTTAAATCTTTTCCTTTTAAATTTTCGGATATTCAGCAGTTTTTATTTATCTTAATATATCTTTTTTTTATCGCCAATAATTTATTGTTTTTGAGTGTGTTATATATACAACAAAAGAAATTACTTCCCAGGAGAGTATTCTATGTTTTTTCACGTAACACTAGTGCGAACTGGATAATGCTAGGTCTTTGTAGCAAATGTCTAAGACACAGCATTTGTAGACTACACATAGATTACGAACTGTCCCGCTCAAATTACCAGCAAGCTCAGTGTATCTAATGTAATACCCATCAACGTCTCACCGTTCAGAGAGAGAGAGAGAGAGATAGAGAGAGAATAATAATCATAACGTACTCCTCTTAGTAAATCCTTCCTTGGGCAATTTGCTCACACTCACCTGTAATAGAAAACGGGAAATATTAATATAAAAGAAATCAAGATTACTTTCAGTTCCTGCTGAATACAATCAGACAAACACAATTCGTTGTACTTTTTAAAAAATGTGTAGTGAGAATATTGAAGATAATGCTTCAATCATACTATAGTAGTCTCTCACCTCAAATACTTTCTCGCGCTGAAGTATTTGTTGGTTTGGAGACAACATCAACCCGCCTCGACTCCGGTAGTTAAGTAGCGCTTTTGACAACACGTAGCATTTACATAAGTCATATCACATTACCGTGATTCATATACATATATCGAGCTACAATGTCCTTTAATATCTAATTCGCTCTACCTCGGAATTAATATATTTTCATATATGCTTAACCGAAGGGGAATTTTTTCTCGATAATAGATTTACCTGTACTTGGGCGCGAACGCAGGTACATTATAAATCCAGGAACGTCAGTGGAAGCTATACCACTCAACCACCGCGAGAGGTAATGTGATATGACTTATGTAAATGCTACGTGTTGTCAAAAGCGCTACTTAACTACTGGAGTCGAGGCGGGTTGATGTTGTCTCCAAA
This sequence comes from Macrobrachium nipponense, assembly GCF_015104395.2. Classification (NCBI taxonomy): domain Eukaryota; kingdom Metazoa; phylum Arthropoda; class Malacostraca; order Decapoda; family Palaemonidae; genus Macrobrachium; species Macrobrachium nipponense. The sequence continues at coordinate 66,604,893 of NC_087206.1, read as the reverse complement.
CCAACAAATACTTCAGAGCGAGAAAGTATTTGAGGTGAGAGACGGCATTTACCTTTAAGCCTCTCGCGGTGGTTGAGTGGTATAGCTTCCACTGACGTTCCTGGATTTATAATGTACCTGCGTTCGCGCCCAAGTACAGGTAAATCTATTATCGAGAAAAAATTCCCCTTCGGTTAAGCATATATGAAAATATATTAATTCCGAGGTAGAGCGAATTAGATATTAAAGGACATTGTAGCTCGATATATGTATATGAATCACGGTAATGTGATATGACTTATGTAAATGCTACGGTGTTGTCAAAAGCGCTACTTAACTACCGGAGTCGAGGCAGGTTGATGTTGTCTCCAAACCAACAAATACTTCAGCGCGAGAAAGTATTTGAGGTGAGAGACGGCATTTACCTTTAAGCCTCTCGCGGTGGTTGAGTGGTATAGCTTCCACTGACGTTCCTGGATTTATAATGTACCTGCGTTCGCGCCCAAGTATAGGTAAATCTATTATCGAGAAAAAATTCCCCTTCGGTTAAGCATATATGAAAATATATTAATTCCGAGGTAGAGCGAATTAGATATTAAAGGACTTTGTAGCTCGATATATATATATATATATATATATATATATATATAATATATATATATATATATATATATATATATTATATATATACATATATAATATATGATAATATATATATATATATATATATATATATATATATATATATATATATATATATATATATATATATATATATATATATATATATATATAGTATATATATCATATATATATATATATAGATTATTTCGTATATATATATATATATATATATAATATATATTATATATATATATATATATATATATATATACTATATATATATCTATCTAAACCGTCACTTGTTAATATGTATATTGCACAAAATATGACACTAAGTAAAATATCTACGTTTCTTTTGACATCGAGCCAATCTATTTCACACACCTAAGTATCTTTATTCTCTCGTTCGGTAAATCACTCATCTCATACAAGCCATTCCTATCAAACGGCGTCATAAAACGCCGAATCAAGCTGTTAGCAGTGAAGCATCGTCAGATGTTTTATAGTTTCCCACTTTTGACCAAAATCAAGGACGCTGTTGTCCCTCGCGCGTATCCGAGTTACAGGAAGGTCACTCCATGGTCCTTGGTCGTGACGTTCACGGCAAAGCGTCTCTCTGCAGAGTCTGTACTCTGTACATATCTTCGTTTCGTCATTTTGCGGCGGTCTCGCACAGCAGCGATATTTCTTTGTGGAGGTACGTTAACGATAGGGTAACTGTGGTCGGGTGTGGTTGAGACTTGTCTACCAGTTGAAGAGTTCATTCTGTGCCCGTAAGTCTGCTGTGTCCCTTAACCTTTGCAAACACCAAGTATCGCTTAGTTCTTGTGTTGAGTTTTTTAAATATAACTAAGATTTGCATTAATTTCTCTATTTTAAAACTCTTAATTACTTAAATGTAATGGTGTTTTGAACAGGCTTATCTTGGTAGTTAATTATTTAAATTTATTTAATTCTCGGTTTTGAACTGAATGTGCATTGTGTTTTATACTAATTTTTGCTTGATTTTTAACCTTAATTTATGTACAGACTTTAAGCTTCTTGAATGCGTTTCATAGTTTTGTTTAAAAGTTATCTTATAATTTGTTCTAGTTTCATTTTTAATCTGTATTTTGTATAGCTGAATTAATCGTAGTACGTACTATGGTTCTATTTTTTACGCTCAGTTTATATAACTCTTGTAAGCCATTGGTAATTTCTTTTATTACTTTTTTTTTAAGGATCAGATCTCTGATCCAAATAGGCTAATGTTCAGTCCTTTTAAAGTCATATTTGCCAGCTTTTTATTTTTAAATTAAAATTTATATACATTGGTTGCAAAGATATGACTGGTTGCAATAGAAATCTCTCAAGTAAATCCACTCACTGTTCTAAAGATAAATTATTATGTGGCTCAAGTCAAAACTCAAGTCAAAAGCTCTGAAAATTTATTATTTAACTTGAATAAATTAGGCTTCAAGAAAACTAGGTAAGGTGTGTATATAGTATGCAAGCAAAGAGAATTTGTTTTTACCTCCACCCCTGCAGGGGCGGTGCCCCTGTAGGGGTGGAGGCGCCTCCCATGCCCTGTTCCATAGGTCTTATGACCTATGGGCAGGTGCATGGGAGGTTGGAGGGGTGTTTAAACTGATTTAATTGGAGGTGGTAAGTTTCCTGTGATTAGTAATTTTGGTGGTTAACGGTCCTAAGTTTTTCTTTTTCCCAAATTTAAGAAGTTTATTTTTTATAGGAGTGTTTTAGGTTTTAATAACTTTTATACAATATTGGTTATATTTGCCAATGAGATTCTAGATAGGTTAATGTAGGGGAATAAACACCAAATTTCAATGTCTGAATAAACACCAAATTTCAATGTCGGGGAATAAATACCAAATTTCAATGTCGGGGAATAAATACCAAATTTCAATGTCGGGGAATAAATACCAAATTTCAACGTCGGGGAATAAATCCCAAATTTCAACGTCGTGGAATAAATCCCAAATTTCAACGTCGTGGAATAAATCCCAAATTTCAACGTCGGGGAATAAATCCCAAATTTCAACGTCGGGGAATAAATCCCAAATTTCAACGTCGGGGAATAAATCCCAAATTTCAATGTCGGGGAATAAATCACAAATTTCAACGTCGGGGAATAAATCCCAAATTTCAATGTCGGGGAATAAATACCAAATTTCAATGTCGGGGAATAAATACCAAATTTCAATGTCGGGGAATAAATACCAAATTTCAATGTCGGGGAATAAATACCAAATTTCAATGTCGGGGAATAAATACCAAATTTCAATGTTGGGAATAAATATTAATAATTTTATTTATTTAAATTTAAAAATAACTTATATTTTCAGTGGTAACTTCGCTTAACATTCACGTCTGGCGTTTGAATTCTATAACTTAAATGGACGTTAACTTTATATTTTTGTTAAATTTAGCTTGGTATTTTTTGTTTTAAAAATTTAAGATTTTTTAAGTTCAACTTTTATTGGTGGTGTTTTGAAATATTAATGGTTTTTTGAAAACTTAATTTAAATTTTGTTCATAGTTAAAATGTGTTAGTTAAAATGTGTGTTAGTTAAAATGTGCGGGTAAATTTTTACAGTAGTTCCAACTCCATTTTTCTTGAGTAATAATGTATTTTCGTGTGTTTTAATGTGTTCTGAATGGCTAGGATAGTAATACTTCTACTACATCCAACAAGGTTGGGGACCTTTGGGAATGCGGGATTTTGGGTGGGGTAAACACCATGGATACAAAACCGCATTTGAATTAATGAATAAGGAGCACAGACAGATCAAACCAACCTAACCTAACCCAGGACACCTAAACTAACCTAGGACACCTAACCTAACCTAGGACGCGGCGCCCTGACCGGGGGGGCTCCACCCCCTCGTACCCCCTGGATAGTGTTTAAATGACCTAACTAGATCAAACCAACCTAACCTAACCTAGGACGTGGTACCCTGGCCGAAGCCCCCTACCCCCCTGGATAGTGTTAAATGACCTAACTAGATCAAATCAACCTAACCTAACCTAGGACACCTAACCTAGGACGTGGTGCCCTGACCAGGGGCGCTCCGCCCCCCTACCCCCCAGATAGTGTTTAAATGACCTAACCAGATCAAACCAGCCTAACCTAACCTAGGACACCTAACCTAACCTAGGACATATATTATGTTACAATACTAATTGAAGTAAAATTATAAATTTACCTTAATTGGATGGACACACACGTTTTGATGGTTTATATCCAGAACAAGAAGGTTGTGGCTCATCTACAGTGTCGTTGTCGTCTTCATCAGAAAAGGATTCCCTAGGTGGTGCTTAATAAATAAATACCTAGCAAGGTATTGTTTCAAATGTAGTCTTTTTTTTTTTTGATACCAGGCATTTTAATCCACTCCTTAATATCTCGCCACAATCTTTCAATATTTTGAGTGTGAATGTCAGGATTATAGGGATCAACAAAATTTTCTGTGTGGTTTACTTGAAAATGAGTGTATCCACTCACTGATTTTATTATAACCTCGCCACGAGTCCCTGTAAATAATAGAGGCTGGTTTAATGTAGCGATTTATTAAAGGAATTAAAATATCACTTTTCAGATTGTCAGCACCATGATCAATTAATGCCTCAACAAAGAATTTTTTTTATGTTCTCTCTATACCACCAAACAACCAACACTGGGTAAGAGGGCGACCTTTATGGTATTTACTATGAGTAATTATGTTTCATCAATTTCCACTTCAACATCAACACCACCGATGGGGTCCTGATTATTGTACCAAAACTGACTCACTTCACTACAGAAACTTCTCCAGTCAACACTGGTCTTTGATGAAATATTTAAATACTTAACAATTGGGCGATGTTTCCAAAATTCACTTAAAAACTGAAAGAAAAATCATCAACTTCCATACCGGCAATTTAACTTTATCTAAAAATGTGCCTTTCCGATCACTTACAGTAAAATAACAATATTTTCTGTCTTTTGTCTAAAACATAAACCGGTACAGCGCAAAAAGTTTTTATCCTTTCTGAATTGACAGGGCTTTCCACACTTTAAACACTGTACTGCTGCAGGTAGCACTCCACGTTCCTGTAAAAATTCAATGCACAGTGTTTCATTTTCATAAAAATCATGAATTAACCGAAAATAATCAAAATTACAGGACGAACACAGACATAGCTTAACTCTGAGAGACTTCAACCAAATGACAAGCGAATATGGCTGACAGCTGTCAATTTTCACCAGGTCACGTGACTCCTAGACATAACATTTAGCTACCCACAATGCAATTTTAAAAGGGAAAAAATTCGCGTCAGAACCACAATGCGGTTCCAAACAAAAACTATTCGCATCAGAGCACAAACTGTGTCTGTGATAAAGTAAACAAAACTTAGAAATTTTTCGAGGATAAGGATTCTATAACCATTCATATCTCGCATATGGTGAATTTCCCCAAAAAGTGTTCAGAGACAGATTAATAATTTTTTATGCAAAATGCATCTATAATACTATAATTATTATAGAAAGACTTGGAACTATAGTAAAACTATACCAATGTGTGTTAGTTGTGTTAGTTAAAATGTGTTCGTTAAAATGTGTTATAATTGTTCTTAAATTAATTTAGGTTGGTAATTCTTTATTTTAAAAAGTATTTAAAATTTTGCTTAGATATGACACTTAATGATTTGAACTTAATTCATTTGTTCATAGTTAAAAATTGGTTTCAGTTTGAATCTTATACATTAGTGATAAATTAGTGATAATGTTAACAGTACAAAGAGCAGGTCTATATTTTTACTTGATACAAAAGACAGGCCTATGGTTTGATACAATGAATAGAAACAGCCTGCCAATAATGCGGTAGACATTAATGACAGTTATCTAACAAATGAATTCTAGAAACTAAGACTATGCTATGACTTGAGTTTAAATAAACCTTGAATAAGTTTACTCATTTACTCTTGACAGTTTTGAAAATTTTAACTATCGTTCCTAAGATCACTTCACTTGCTATCAGTTTAGGGCACTCACTGTTGGTCCCTTGGTTTAATTCTGTATTGGAGAAACTTTGATCTATTGCGAGGGCTTCACTTCATCTTAAATTTCTTCTTAAATAAACCTTATTTACAGACTTCACTTAGAATCTTTAAGGTTTTTATATTTGCAAGAAAGTATTTCTGCCGCAGATTTTTGTTTTTCAGGATGTTTCTCCGAACAGATACTTGATGCAACGGAAGAGGCGACTGTTAGTAAACAACTCCAGTGTTGGTTGCTTTTATGTGAGAATGGAGCCTGCCATTGACGATGTCCTCCGCTTGTCGAATGTTGTAATGTCTTGATGGTTCAAAAGTAATATTATGATACTCCATCAGCCTTTGTGAACTAGTTCATTTTCTTACATTGAATTCCAACAAACTTTTTAAGATACTATTTTAAGATACTATTTTATGCTATTAATCTGGACCAGTTAGGAAAGCTTTCAAATCTCAAATCCCAGGTTTTTTCATTTGTAAGTGTAGTGAAATTCTTTAGCTTTTAAAAGTCAAATGGTATGTGCCATTAATTGGTATTGAAGTATTTAAGTTCTAGTTTTTATATATGCAAGACGCTTGTAAACTAATATGTATTTGAAATTTATGGTATAGCACAATATTTATCGAAATTCACGAAAGGAAGCAAGATGTTATTTTAGATTAGATTAATTCTTACTGAGTTTGTAATTTAAATTTAGTTTAAATTAAATAAAAATTTTTCTTTGGTGTCGCTGTAAAGGATAAATACGAGAGAAAGCCTTTATGTAAACCTATTTTGTTTTTATTAGTTAATACAAACTTAGTTTTAGTAGATGTACAGATAGTGCAACACACATTTGTTTTGAGTTCATTATGTAAATGAAGGCGAATGATTTATTGTAAATAAAGATAAGTCCACCGAGAAAGCTGTTTTGAAAGATGATCACAGGCAAGAAACCATTTTTCCCGTCAAATGGTGCTTAATAGTAATTGCTCCTAAAGGTGCGTTTACACGGTCGAACAATGTCCGACGTACAAACATTGTTACCATATCATAGGCGAAGCAGGATGACGTCATAAGCGTTGAAACTATGGAAGTAGATCTGGCAACAAACATTGATACCAGATGAGGTTCTATACCACTGTTTTTACTCTGCTCACAAGGCAAAGACCGGCAGACAATTGTTGATTGGTAATAATGTGTGTCCGTCGGACATTGTTCGGCCGTGTGAACGCACCTTAAAGAGCTTAAGGGCGGTTTTTATGAAATACTAAATTGAATGTTTCTGTATGTATACCAAAAATAATTACCCAAGCCATTTACCAGCTGAAAACTTATCTTAAAGAAAATATTAGGGTCCAGAAGTTGCTCTTTGATATTTATTGAAACTGAAAATGTCAGTTTCCCCAGAAGTCTGAAATGGTACTGCATTTAGACCACTACTGCGGTAATTAGAGCATCTGTAGAAAAAAATTTAATATCGGCATCGCCCTCTCCCCCAGCCTTTATAAACTGACTACTATTGAGTAATCTAATTTAGAGGAGCAAGTGGTGTTAACACAAGAGAATGTGTAAAATCTAAGTAAATTGTTTGAAACTTAAGGGCTGTAACATAAGGAGGTTGTTTTAAATCTTGGGAAATATAATTAATACTAGACTGCTAAAGGTGGAAAATTTTTGATAAATCCTAGAAGTGACCCCATTTAATATTAATGGATAATGGAAACAAAAAGATTTTGTTAGGCATGTATGAATACTTCATATCAAACCAACTCGCCCTAGCTTATCTTAAATGTCTGGTTAAAGATGATTTTCAGAGCTTTTGATGTTTGATCCATGGAGCAATCTTTTGAGGCATGTATGTCGATTGCCGCTGTCTTAAAAAGCAACTGCTTTGTCCCTTGAGGCATGAGAGATGTATTTCTGGTAATGAAAGTTCACTCTAGACATGGTTCGGAAGTCACGTAAAGCCGTTGGTCCCGTTGCTGAATAACGACTGGTTCCATGCAACGAAACTCCATACAACCAATTGCTTTGTCCAGGTAAATTGTAAACTGTATGAAGGCTGAGGACGAATTCATGATTAAATGTAATGGAAAATGAAAAGCTAAATACAGGGAGTTAACTAATCTAAACGAACGTAACCAAGAGTGCCACGTCTGTGGATGGTAACATCATCCTCCTTGGCCCCAACCTATACATCTTTGAACAATTATTCATATTCCTTGGGTATATCACAAATGCTTTAATAAGGCAAACTAGACATACGGTTTGATACAGTGAATTGGGTTTTGTTAACACGGGCTAATTGATGGAATCCTGGAGTGGTTGAACAGTTATTTCACTCTAATTTCAAACTATTTGGTCACATTACTTCAATCTCTTTAGCAGAAGTACATTACCGAATTATCTTTTATTGTACAAAAGCACGAGGGTAGGCGCTGGTGTTTGCAAATAATCTACAATTTTATTAGGTTGTGTGTAACAGTATGATTAAGATGACTAAGTGCCTGTCCACACGAGCGGGCCTGATCGGCGTGCTCCGGGGTTGACGGGCAAATTCTGGTGGGCTTATCGAGCCCTTTCACACTATGCGATTGTTGTCGCACCAAGATACGATTGCAGTGCCGGATCTAAATGCGACACAAAATTGCGCAAATCGTACATTTGTGCGACTGCCGCACAAAGTGACCCAATTTTTGACAAGCGCTTGCAGACTGCTCTCAGCCTGTAGTGGTGACTAGATAGATAGGAAGAGAAAATTACTGTCTTTATTTATTACATTTGATAAAAAGAAGAGAAAATCTAGAATTCACTCGGTACACCCCAAATTTGAATACACACAGGCACTTGTATGGTGCATTTGCCACAATTTTCGAGGAGCTGAAGAGAGATAATGATGAATTTTTCAATTACTTCAGAATGTCTAAAACAACCTTTGAGGAACTCTTGTCACGTCTACATAACCAGTTGCTAAAAGAAATACGACATTCAGAGATGTTTCGCCAGCACAACAACTGACAGTTACCATCAAGTAAGAGGAAATAATATGGACTTTTCCTTGTAAATTTGCTTTTCCATATAGAAATTAAAAAGGAGAAATGAAAACAACTAGTGTTAGCTGAAACATCTCTATTTATCAAAAGTATAAACTGATATATCTATATAAAAACTAAAATCTTTAACTTTGATATAAAAAATCCATATATCTCTGTTTCATTAATTAATGTAAATAAAACGTAGGTGTTAACTATCAAAACTTCTTAAAAAATCATATATGTCGAAATCAAAAGCTATTAGCCGTTTTTTATATCAATAATCTGCCGATAACCACCTAATAATTTCAGTATCAAAACGTATTTGTAACCTAAATGAAAAAAAACTGCAAATCATTTAGTAAATCATTTCTCAGTAGTTTATACTTAAGCTATCCATACCTGTAGTTCTTTCTTAAGGCCTGTCCACACGACCGGGCCTGATCGGCGTGCTCCAGGGTTGACGGGCAAATTCTGGCGGACTTATCCGTGAATGTTGTCCACACGGGTGAGGCGATGGAGAGGTGGGCGTGCCCGACGATGCCAGTAGTGTGTTCAGTGCGGTACGATAAACATGGTGCCTACCGCAAAGAAGAAGATAGTGTAGCATGATAATTGCTTTGTGTGTGATGAAAAAGAAGAGAATATGGTGCAAAGAATGGCTCAGTTAAAGAAATGTATATGGTTCACGTACGTCTGCCAGGGTCGAAGCTCAAGCCATCGGGCACCACCATGGTGATTTTGCTACAAGACCCATCGGGCAATTTGACGGTTTGCCCGTCAAGTGTGCCTGTTAGAGGGGAAGTCCGCCGATCAGGCCCGATCGTGTGGACAGGCCTTTATTTACGAATAACACTATTGTTATTATTATTATTGTATGGTGTTTTTTCGTTGCATGGAACCAGTGGTTATTCAGTAACGGGAATAACACTATTTATATCCCTCAAATGTTTTCAGTACCCAATGCACCCGATCACCAGAAGCAGCGGAGGTCTACTGCTGTCGCACGTATATGCAGGAAAAAATCGCATAGTGTGAAGACACGTATTGAAGGCAATGGCCAACTGCAATCGCGTCTGGGTGCAGCACCGGACAAGCCCAGTGGGGCCTGCGGCTGTAATGCGATGCCGGACCGACATAGTGTGAAAAGGTACATTAGAGATAACAGTCGACTGCTAGTCGCATGTAGGTGCAACATCGTGTTGCATTTACGTACGACATAGTGTGAAAGGGTGAAGCAATGGAGAGAGGGGCGTGCCCGACGATGCCAGTAGTGTGTTCAGTGCGGTACGATAAACATGGTGCCTACCGCAAAGAAGATATTGTGTAGCATAATTGCTGTGTGTGTGTGATGAAAAAGAAGAAAAAGAAGAGAATATGGTGCAAAGAATGGCTCAGTAAAAGAAATGAATACGGTTAACGTACGTCTGCCAGGGTCGAAGCTCAAGCCATCGGGCACCACAATGGTGATTTTGCTACAAGACCCATCGGGCAATTTGACGGTTTGCCCGTCAGTTGTGCCTGTTAGGCCCCTTCAACATGGCCGAGCTTATCTCGACCGTTTGGACGGGGCCTTAGAGGGGAGTACGCCGATCAGGCCCAATCGTGTGGACAGGCTTTGAAGCTGGATGAACAGGAAAAATTAAATTAAGATAATTGGATGAATATCATTCACGGTTAGAAAGAACCAGAACATATATGGAGACTACAGACAAGAACGGGTAATTCTAGGCAATAACTGCTCATGGACTGCAAGGAACGGTCCCGCGAATAAGCCAACCACTAGTGATTGGGGCATCACATGTGCGTCGCTGTGTTTAGTACTAGCCCCTGTGCACTGTGGGTTAGTCTCGCCCTAAAATAACGATAAAGTCTTATACTACCCAAATACTATAGGAAATCAATTTCCAAAAAAATACCCGACGCGGAGATATTACTTAGATCTACCCAGGAACGCAAGGATCACAAATCAGTCCTTATTAAAAATTATGAAAATAGAACTAGGTCACCTGAGAGATGTAGCCTACCTTCCATAGAAAAATAAATGTGGATACGTTACAAGTGCTTGTACTACCTAACCATGCAATCAGGAAATTCCAATAATTCTTTGTGGTCTTATCAGTTATGGACAGCAGTAAATACAGTCATTTGATCGTGGATGAGGTTAGCATCAGAAAAATTACAAGTTTAAAAAATTCGGTTAATTAAATTTAAGCAGAGTTTTCTTCCCTTCGCTAGCCCAGTTTCTATGATATTTTTATGCCTTTTCAAAGCGAATGGTTTTTTGCCTTTTCAAAGCGAACGGAGAGAGAGAGAGAGAGAGAGAGAGAGAGAGAGAGAGAGAGGGGGGGTGTGGGTTCTGATTCATACGATGTCGATACTCATGTCAGCCACGTGAGGTTAGGAGCACTCCATTACATTTTCAATTGCTTAATATAAAGGCTTCAAAGAGAGTGTGTCTTGTGACAACCATCATGAAGACAAAGCTTTACTCTTCCACCTATAACAAGCTTTTCTTAGGATGTTTTTGAGGTGCCCGGTAACAGTCACAAGAAAAAATGTCAATTTTGGCTAGGAAAAAAAAAAAAAAGTCATTTATTCATGGTTACCCATATTGAAGTCACAGGGGAGGAAATTCACAATAATTCTTGGGGGCCATTATCATTATGATATTTACAGTTACTTGTTACTGTTTATAATGAAATCTCCAACGGGCTCGTACTAAAAACGCTGCCAATGTGGATACATACGGGGTTAAAACCCATGGGCATTACTATCTATGGTAGATCATTGTGACTTTTATTTAACTTTTTTTTTTCCTGTCACTTTTCCTTCAGTGATGTTTTTTTTTTTTTTTACTTAGATTGGTTTTTAGGTGATATCATTTACATCTCCAAAGGCAGTCTCAAAACAATCACCACAAATCTCCCGTAGGAGCGGTTGCGCCGTCAGTGCACCTCATTCGGTGCAATGTAGGCATTACTTAAGGTTCTTTGCAGCGTCCCTTCGTCCCCTAGCTGCAACTACTTTCCTTCCTTTTACTGTACCTCCTTTCATATTCTCTTTCTTCCATCTTACTGTCCACCCTCTCCTAACAATTGTTTCTTAGTGCACCTGCTTTGAGATTTACTCCTGGTACACCTTTCAAACCTTTTACTGCTAATTTCCGTTTCAGCGCTGAATGGCCTTAGTTACCCCAGTGCTTGGCATAATGCCAAACATATGTATAGATAAGAAAACAATCATGACCAATTCGTGCGAATGTCTTGATTTTCCAACACATAGAACTAATATTGTGGCTCACGGTTAACTCCTTCCTTGCGAAGAGTAGTAACAATTATTAATGATGTTTGTAGTAAGGCACCTCTGATATTTAGTCAGTCGTGGAATGTAATCCATGGAAAGCCTGTTTGAAGATAAGATATTTCATATAAATATATATACACACAGAGGAAGGGAATTATAATTAATAAGTAGTTCGTAGCCTCACAGGCTTGAACCACCAGACACGAGAAAGTAACGATGTTTAATGATAATACTTTAAACCATCCGGCTAACCAACTGTTGGTTCAAGTTCTCGTGTCTAGCTGTTCAAGTCTGTGAGACGACGAACTACTTGTCAATTATGATACCCTTTTTGATATATATATATATATATATATATATATATATGTTAATGGGGGATTCTCCCCCCATTATTCATAAGGTAAGCGTGAGACACGAGCAGAAGGCAGACCCACACACCGCATTACTCACAGCCTTTCTCTCTCTCTCTCTCTCTCTCGGCAATCCCTCTCTCTCTCTCTCTCTCTCTCTCTCTCTCTCTCTCTCTCCAAGGAATCTCTCTCTCTCTCTAGCTCTTTCTCTCCATTCTAACAGGTAATGAAAATGAGAGAGTTGCATCATAACATTAACGTTTATTAACAAAGAATAAATAAATAAATCAATCAAGTAATCCAGTCTTACAGACTAACTCAAAAAACCCCGTAAATGTAACGTGTCTGGTCACCAAAAAGTCTACAACCCTCTGGGAATTCTTTGTCCCCCGGCATTCCAGATCCGTCTGTTTCAAAGATACAGAACACTTCCCGGTAAGTACACACACAAGATTGACAGACAGAGGTTTAAATATTGGATATCATCACAAAAATGTCAAACAGATAATAAGCCACTCTTTGGCTAAATCACTTCAACACTTACCCAAACAGCCGGACACTTAAACACTGTTAATAAAAAACTACCGGCGAATGCCACGGCATCTTGCCTGTGACCTGAAGCCCCCTGTCAAAATCCTCCCATAGGCTTGGGTATGAACCTATTAAAGGGAAGAGGCACACACGCACATACGAACACACAGTTCGTTAGCGCCTCACGGTTCTAGCTGCATCCAGTTTCACAAAGGCACTTTGAGAAGAGTTAATAAACTGTCGTACATTGACTTGTCGAACTAAGCATTTTTATCTCACGCCATCCCCAGAAACTCATTCATCAGCTACTCTCAGGTCATTACCTCTGTACTGTTCTCCACATTCCATAGGACACAGAGAACACACGGACAATATATTATTAATCAAAAACCCTAGGCCTTACAGATGCTCGGCCACCTAATATGCTAGCCCCCACCTAGCAAAATTGCTTATAACACAAAACACTGGCCGGCTTAAAATAAAATATAAGTAAAACTGCACGTCTCTGGCATTATAAAATAAAGTCTTATCACGCTTTATCTCCCAATAACACAAGACGCATTTTCTCTCATATTTTCTGCATTAGGATTCTTGAATATCCCTCTTCGCTAGTCTGCAAGTAGCTGCACCTGTAGCAGACTGTAGCAGCTGTAGGAAGACGGAATGCCTCCCTCATCGTAGAAGACTTCTCACGGCTTCTGCAGATCCCCAAAAGACAAGCTGTAGAATTCTCTTGAACACCCACGTGGAAACTCTTGTAATCACCCTCATGGCAACACGACAGCAGTACTCTCGGCACACGGCTGGTGGACGTCTTGCTGGTGTCGGGAAACGACTTTTTTTTTTGGTGTTAGTATGTCAGTCAAGTCTTTGGTCAATCTAAGAAAATTAACCCAGACATACTACTTCTATCAAACAATGATCTCAAAAAGTCAGAAATACTAACTGAACGTCTCCCAATTAACTCCCTTAATATGACTACTAAAATGATAAGTCATTATCACAACTCTCAAAGGAAAAAAACATAAAGTTCTCCAACTCAATTCTCCAAACTCACACATCAGCACACACACAACTCAGAAATCACAGCAACTCCACGGAATTCTGCGCTCACATTTCAAACTCGAATGTTCTCATAAGAAAAAAAAAGAAAAGATGAAAATCGCAATGAGCCCAAGGAAAAAAAAAAGAATCTCGTAACACCCAGACCCAAAAATGTTCTCTCAAACTCTGATATTTGAACAACCCACAAAATCAGTAAAAATCTCCAACTTTTAACAGCAAAAACCCCTTTACTGCTCAATAATTAATCACAATGAGACTTAATGTCAAACTCCCTTTACTTAAGTAACAACCCTCGAAAAATCACATCTCCCGGTAAAATCAAATCTCCCGTCCAAAAAAGAAATGCTACTTAAGCTCAATCCCCAAATTAAATCTCTCATAGGAAAAGGAAGAAAAATATAAAAAAAAAGAATAATCACAAATAAGTTTCCCCAATCACAAAATACATAATACATGTATAATATGCATAACTCCCGCGCGTTTATCCCCAAGAAATGCTCCATGTAAAGCCACGGAATTTGCCAGAAAGCAAACTCTCACACATGCGCTTTCGTGAAATGATATTGTTAACATTTCCAGATATTGCAAAAAATTCTGATCTATCATCATCAGAGGAAAAAAGTCAGCACACGGCTCATCACATCGCTTGTCAGCAGAAAAATCGCCTGCGGACATATGCTCTAACAGCAGCATAAAAATTGGAAACTCATGACTCTCTAGAAAAAGGTCTAACTGACACATTTCACAGAATTAACTCCAGGATATGACTAATGTGTTCAAAAATTTGTCTCGAAGACTTATTCTCTCACCATGACTTTACCTCAAATTATATGCCTCCAAGAATAACACACTTGTGAACATAAAAATGCACACATCTCCAAATGACTCTTAATGCAGTAATGCCACTCGCCTCTAAATAGTCACGAAACCAAAAAAGAGAACCACAGAAATCTTCTCTTGTCTCGAAAAAAACTCACATAACCACAAAAAAAAGATCACCTGCCAAAGATTAATTCCAGCTCCATATATTTCACCATATTAATAATAACACCACTCCGGTTATAAAAATATTTCCTCCATTTGGTTAATAACCAACCCCATATTATTCTCTCTTATTTCTCCGATAGCCATATGTCAATAAAAAAACACCACTCCAGGAATAGAGAATAATCACCTCTATTTCGGCAAATACAAAATATTTACCTCTATTTCCCCAATAACTCCATGTGGAACAAAACAAGGCTCCAAAAAATATATATCTCCAAAAAAATGTGCACTCAAGGCAACTAACTCACACACTCACAAATATTGCCCCATAATCTCCAAATATGTGTCTCCATTTGCAACAAAGATGGCTGCAAAATAATTGAACTAAACATAGCTCTCATCACCATTATTGGCAAATATCAAAAATGGCCAAAAATATATCTCCCATATATTATATCTCAAATATAACTCCAAAATAATATATACCTCCAATTATCTCTCCAAAATAATATATCTCAATTATATCTCAATTCTAACTCCAATTCTCCAGAGAATAACTCAATGTTATAGTCAAAAACTATAAAAACTCTCTCCATTTAGCATAACTGCTAAAAAAAAGGGCAAAAACTCGGCAAATAAAACTGTCTAGAAAATTCTAGAAAAAATCACTAATGTGCCACAAGTCATTATAACAGAACTCCAAATACAAAGTGTCTTAGCCAAGACTTCTCCATATGTACTACGACATAAGCCACTAGAAAACTTAACCAAGTTCCCTATCTCTCGCAAAGTTGTCACAAATACAACAAAGTATTGTGCAAGAAAACTCACAATTTCTGGAACACAAATATCCAGAGAAAAAATGTAGTGCCATTACGTATGCATTCAAAACATGCAAAAAATTCTCCCATATATTTCTCTATAGCATCAAATAGCTGAAACACGAACACGTTCCCGAACAATGACTCTAAGTCATGAACTGAGATAATATTCACACTAACTGGAGAGAAAAAATAAATTCAAATTCACCCTTGGTAAAAAAACTCATGTCAGCGATGGCTAATTTCCAAAAAAGGAGAAAAGAAAAATCAACGGCCTTGTTCACTATCTCCCGTAACTCACTAGATGTCAAGCAATTATCTGCTGAACACATAAAAAAAAGAAAAAAAACTAAAACAATGTGTTGTTAGTTCCTCCCAAATTCAAAAAAGATTTTACCTCCCTTGATAGCATTACGTACAGCACCCACGTATTAGTATAAAAAAAATCAGTATCCGAAATATCATTATCACAAAATCACCAAAAAAATTGCTATCATCAAAATCATCAGTATCAGTACAAAAAATATCACCAATGTTAATGCTTGTCCATTCTCCAAAAATTCAGCAAAAGTTCAGCAAGATTCAACACAATTCACCAAGATTCAGTCAGATTCATCAAGATTCAGCAAAACTCATCCCTGTGAATCACTGAAAATATTCTCCAAAGTTACAAAAACTCAACAATTAATTAACACCAGACTTCTCCCATTAACTCATTGTAATGATTCTCCTTGAATAATTATCTGTAATAATTATCAACTAATCTCCCATGAAATATCTCAAATCTCTCGTAAAACAAGTCTCCCGTAATGATAATTATACTTAAGCAAACCCTCCCGTGACACATCTCAAGTATAATAATTACTAATAATAATAATAACTCTCCACAGCAATAATTCTCTTGCAAAGATCTCAAGTAAGGGTGAAATTCAAATAGCATACACTAGTATTGCTGAATCCTATGACATACGATTTCTCCAGCATACACCATGACATAACACCATTGCCACACAACACAGATACAACACCAATCATCGGCATTTCAAAGTAATTTCTCCAACACAACAAAAAAAATAATCTGTGTATCCCCCTTATATTTGTGTCTTTCAAGGCACAAAGAAACATATTACATCCCGTGCACGTTAGCTACTTTTCCCCTCATTCACGGAAAAGAAAAATCTCTTTTTATTTCCTTTTCTCTTCGTCCAAGAGAGAGAAAAAAATCTCTTTTCTAAAAAAAAGACTCTGTGGGTGTTTCACTTCATCAACTAAGCAATCAGCTGATATCTTAGCATCCATGGTCAAGGCCAAATCCATACCCCAACACAAAGAAAAAAAGAAAAAGGGGGAGTTCACCCACACTGAGAAAAAAAAGGTTTCTCCCCCCCGTGAGAACAACCCCTCAGTCAAGCGGCAGAACAGCCCGAGGCAGACCAGTAGTACCCCCATCTCCCCTTGAACAGTGTCTGAGGACCCCTTCTCAAGGTATACACTAGTGCCCTCCCCTGCACCATCTCTCGAGGGAGGCCAGTGGTACCCTCCATGCAACTATCACCCAAGGGATGCCAGTACCCTCGCAATGCAACGCGCCTCTCTGCAGAAATGTGCTGAGCCCGTAAAATTGTGGCCGCTGTGTCTCTAAGCCAAGTATGCTTATCTAAGCACAGTTCACATGCATAAATACATCTTAATACACCCCCATGTTTTGAACAAAAACGAAAACGTCTATTATAAACACGTGCAAAAAAAGAAAACACGTCACTATGGGGCAAAGACAAGAAAAATTGTTGACCTCTTGAACCAATCCCATAACCCTGAAATATTTAAACAAAACTCACCAATTCTAAACAATAGTTTTAACACTCACCACTCCATAATGGGAAAAAAAAGAACTCGAAATTCTCGTAAAACACGTAAATCTCGTCGGCACAGTACAAACGCGATTGGTGAAAACGCACCTAGCAACTGTCACTTACAAACGAGACTGAGTTACTTGTCTCACGGTTCACGCCCTGAAGAATCTCGGTACAAGCAAATTTGATGACCCTAATAGAAATTTCTTTCCTCATCCCCCCATCCCACGGACGGATATTTTCTCTAACCCTTTTTCACTTAGCAACCGAGATCTAACAATTTAACAATTTTCCACAATCCCACAAAGCTTTGTCGTTCGAAAACTATCGCTAAGCCACAACCCCTTTTATTTTCTAACTGGCCACCCATCTCTACATTGGCGTTCCTAGGCATAGAAAAGAAAGAAAACTTTTATACCCCCTCTTAACCGCTTGCCACCACTGTTAATGGGGGGATTCTCCCCCCATTATTCATAAGGTAAGCGTGAGACACGCGCGGAAGGCAGACCCACACACCGCATTACTCACAGCCTTTCTCTCTCTCTCTCTCTCGGCAATCCCTCTCTCTCTCTCTCTCTCTCTCTCTCCAAGGAATCTCTCTCTCTCTCTAGCTCTTTCTCTCCATTCTAACAGGTAATGAAAATGAGAGAGTTGCATCATAACATTAACGTTTATTAACAAAGAATAAATAAATAAATCAATCAAGTAATCCAGTCTTACAGACTAACTCAAAAAACCCCATAAATGTAACATGTCTGGTCACCAAAAAGTCTACACCCCTCTGGGAATTCTTTGTCCCCCGGCATTCCAGATCCGTCTGTTTCAATGATACAGAACACATCCCGGTAAGTACACACACAAGATTGACAGACAGAGGTTTAAATATCGGATATCATCACAAAAATGTCAAACAGATAATAAGCCACTCTTTGGCTAAACCACTTCAACACTTACCCAAACAGCCGGACACTTAAACACTGTTAATAAAAAACTCCCGGCGAATGCCACGGCATCTTGCCTGTGACTTGAAGCCCCCTGTCAAAATCCTCCCATAGGCTTGGGTATGAACCTATTAAAGGGAAGAGGCACACACGCACATACGAACACACAGTTCGTTAGCGCCTCACGGTTCTAGCTGCATCCAGTTTCACAAAGGCACTTTGAGAAGAGTTAATAAACTGTCGTACATTGACTTGTCGAACTAAGCATTTTTATCTCACGCCATCCCCAGAAACTCATTCATCAGCTACTCTCAGGTCGTTACCTCTGTACTGTTCTCCACATTCCATAGGTCACAGAGAACACACGGACAATATATTATTAATCAAAAACCCTAGGCCTTACTATATATATATATATTATATATATATATATATATATATATATATATTATATAATATATATATATATATATATAATATATTATATATATATATATATATATCTATAATATATATATATATTATATAATATATATATATAATATATATATATATAGTATAATATAATATATATATATATATATATATATATATATATATATATATATACTATATATATATATATATATATATATATTATAGATCTATATATATATATATATATATATATATTTATATATATATATATATATATATATATATATATATAAAATTTTTCCTTAACCAAGGAATGATTTATGGCAAAAATGCTCTCTAAATTATGATACAGATAAAGATCACATTTCATTTTAATAGGAACGTTTTTTGAACCTCAGTATTATTAAAAGCGAGAGAGAGAGAGAGAGAGAGAGAGAGAGAGAGTCTCAGACATTTTTTATTTATGTTTCTAATAAGCTCATCTAAAAGTAATATTTTTTTTTCCTAAAATCACCTGCAAACTACGTTTTATTATATAGCGGCACAATTAGTGTATTGATTAATAGAAGTACTTTTCTTTCCAGTCCTTCGTTGAGGCGTCTGGAATCATGGATTCTGATTTCCTTACACCGAACGAGAGAGCTACTGGATACTTCGGACGATCTGCCTGACAGCTTATGGTAAGGGAATGTTTTTGCAAGTCGGTATAATGTCAAGACGGTCTTATCTTCCAGTCCAAGTTAAAGGTTAAGTATCTCTCAGTTTAACCAGACCACTGAGCTGATCAACAGCTCTCCTAGGGGGAATGGCCCGAAGGATTAGAAATAGTCTTACGTGACTAGGAACCAATTGGTTACCTAGCAACGGGACCTACAGCGTATTGCGAGATCCGAACTACATTAATATTGAGAAATTAATTTATAGCCACCAGAAATAAATTTCTTTGATTCAACGATGGCTGAGCGGCGAGTCGATCTCGCGACTACCGAATCGGTGGGCGAGCACGTAAACCACTTGTCCAATTAGGAAGTGTACAAGTGACTTACATGAAAGAGAAATGATAAGTAGGGATGACATTACTCCCCGACTTCATAAATCAAAAATAGTTTTTTATTTTCTGTTTTTGTAGCTTTTTACCGAAAAGCAACGCTCCAATACTGCTTGACGCAGATTACAATTTCACAGGCTATAGTAGATTCACATCACCGGTGCATCTGATGTCTAGACCAGTCCATTAAAACTCTCCTAATTGGCTGTTGATAAGCCAATCACGGAGCTGGAAACTCTCGGTCTCTCTCAAGAGTTCAGATAAGCAGGATGTATGTTCCACTTCTCCTGAGGGATACGTCTTTCAAAAGCATCCCTCAAGAGATGTGAAACATACATCCTCCCTATATGAACTCTCTCGAGAGACTGAAAGTTTCCAGCCCTGTGATTGGCTTATCAACAGCCAATCAGGAGCGTCGTAAGGGACTGGCTTAGACATCAAATCCACGGCTGATGTGAGTCTTCTATAGTAGTTTAAGCTGCGAAAGTTTCACTGGTATTGCAATCTAATTTTAACGATGTGTTTGTAGAGTGACGGCGACAGAATACTTGCTATGAAATATGAGTGACACTTGTTTCAGTGCGTTTTTTTTTTTTTTTTTTTTCTGGCGTTTCATTGTACTCGTATTTGTCCCAGAAACATTCTTAGCTAAAGTGAACTTGATTGTATAGAATAATAGTAGCCTGTATGTAAAAATAATGCATGTTATACTTGATTGATGCATATATATATAATATCTCGATAAGAATGTTTTTAGATAAAGAAATTAACATTTTATTTTTTATTTTCACAGGAAGAAAGAATACGAGTAATATCTTATTTTATTATTAGCAAAAGTGAACTTCATTATATAAAAAAATAGTAGCCTTTAGATGAAAATAATGCATAATATACTTTATTGATGCTTATATATTTAGTATCTCGATAAGAATGTTTTTAAACAAAGAAATTGCGAGAGTAATTTTTTTTACAGGAAGAAAGAACACTTGTAATATTTTATTTTACTAGACTTTTCAAAGACCAAAGCTGCAAAGGAAAAAGTCAAGTATATCTTAGTTTAACCAGACCATTGAGCTGATTAACAGCTCTCCTAGGGCTGGCCCGAAGGATTAGATATTTTTACGTGCCTAGGAACCAACTGGTTACCTAGCAACGGGACCTAAAGCTTATTGTGGAATCCGAACCACATTATATCGAGAAATTAATTTCTATTCACCAGAAATAAATTCCTCTGATTCCACGTTGGCAGAGCAGGAAATCGAACTCATGACTACCGAATTGGTAGGCGAACACGTAAACCACTCGTCCAACGAAGAACTGCCGTAAAGGAAAGGAAGAATTGTCTCTCAAAATTAATGAAAAGTCAAAATATTTCTGAACGTATAAAGGTTAAAAAAAAAAAAAAAAATAGAGAGATCCCTTTTAATATCATCCAGTATTCATCAAAGATCCAACTATGAGTAAAGCCACCTTTATAGTTCTAGATGGAAACAAGTCCCTTTTCGTCTACGACACGGAAAACTTTTCAACGGGGCGTTAGACTCCACCCCGCCCCCCCTCAAATCAGGAAACCACAAAAAAAAAAAAACCTTTTGTTTCAATTCTCCGACATCAGACACAACAAGTTTTTCACTTTTCGTTTTTGTTCAGTGGCCGGAACATTTTTCGTGCAGTATTGAATAAATGGATAAATTCTGTCGCTGACAACGATCGTTTTAACTTGAATGATACTGAAATGATACTGGTACTGATGAAAAGCGTAGATTGCCTTTTGCGTTTTGTGATCTGAATGGATATCTTAATGATAAATTCTTCACCACTGTTTCTTCCCAATTCCATTTCGTCATATAAGAAGAAAATGAAAGCTTTGTGCAGAGGAAGACCCTATTGCCTTCAGATTACTCTGATACGGAGAGTGATGTATATAATTCTAAATGATACTTTTTATTTTGGTCAAATAAGGCAAATCCTTTTTCATTTTTTTCTTTTTCTTTTTTGTTGGTTGGGGGGGGGGGGGGTCAAATAGACCAAACCCTCAGTTTTTGGTCAAATAAACCAAATATCTTTTTATTATATAGACCAAACCCTTTTATTTTTTTGGTCAAATGGACCAAATCCTTTTTTTTTTCGGTCAAATAGACTAAACTCCCTTATTTTGGTCAAATAGATCAACCGCCCCCCCCCCTTTTTTTTGTCAAATGGACATTTTTTCTTTTAATTTTTGTCAAATAGACCAAATTTTTTCCTTTTTTTTTTTTTTTTTTTTTTTGGTCAAATGGTTCAAACCCTTTTTTTTTCTTTGTCCAATAGACCAAACCCATTTTTTGGGTTAAATAGGCCAAATTTTTTTTGGTGGGGGGGGGGGAGAGGGGGGGGAGGGGGGGGGGGGGGGGGGCAAATAGACCAAACCCCTTTTTTGGTCAAAGAGACAAAAGTAGATATCGTAACTTAATTAAAATTGCTATGGATACCTTCAAATGATGCTTTATGTCAGTTGAAATCTGAAAATTATCTTTATTCTTGATTTATATTGATATTCAATCTCCCGTCTTTCGTGTATAAATGAGATAAAGTACCATTAATAAAGGTGAATTAATTGGCCTCCAATGTAAGGGCGATAAAAAGAAAAAAAAATGTGAAAAACGCATCTAGCTTTCCGTCTGCCACGGTCCATGAAACTCATCCACTGTCCGGTGGTGGCCTATGTTGTTGGTACCTATGTCGCTGCCAAATGTACGATTGTCTTAACATTCACCTTATATAAAATAAAAAGAAAGAAACTACGGAGGCTAGAGGGCTGCAATTTGGTACGTTTAATGACTGGAGGGTGGACGATCAACATACCAATTTGCAGCCCTCTACTCTTAGTAGTCTTTTAGATCTGAGAGCGGACGGAAGGACGGACAAAGCCGCCAAATGCTTCACAGATGCTACTCAGTGATTCCAGACCGTCAGGAAATAAGCCCCAGATCTTTCTTTATCTCCTTCTGTTCTCTTGAGGATGTGTTTATATTTCCATCGTCTTGGACGATTACTTCCGTGACACCGTCCACGTTTTCCTGACACATCCATTACAGGATACTGACCTTTACTTGACTTGGTAGACTCTGTTTCTTTTGTTTCTTGCAGAGAGAGATAAAAGTCTGTTTTATCCTGCGTCAGAGGTACCCATTTTTGAATCTTGTTTCGTCCTCTCTAACTTTCTTAGCATATCTGTATAACGGATTCATACCGAGTTTTTTTGCCGGCTCTGGGACAGTCGCTTTTTATCTCGTTTTTACCTTTATTTCATAAAAAGAATTTTAAGTTTGATTAGATTACATTTGAGGTACAAATGACTTCTGTCGTTTATTGGACTGTTTTGTTTATAGAATTTTAAGTTTGATTATATTACATTTGCCGCACCAATGAATCCTGTCGTTTATTGGACTGTTTTGTTTATAATTGCTTGTTTTTTGGTCCAGTAAATCACCGTTACGATTCCTTTCCCTTTTTGCTAGTTTTATTGATTAAAGTTCGTTCACCTTATAACATAGTTTTATTCACTAATTTTCTCCACTTATTACCAACCTTTTTTATGATGTTGCCACCGTCCATTTTAAATTTTTATTTTTGATGGCTTTTGTTGTTTTTTATTTTAGACATATTTTTATAAACTAGTAGTTCTTCTTCATTTGTTGTTGTTTATGCTTAAATGGATATGTGAACTCAGCTTAGTAGATATTTGAGTATTCGTAGTATCATCAGGAACTCTTAAATGAATGATTTCATTTTGAACGCCTGCACACATGCGCACCCACACACATATATACATATATAT
>NC_087206.1:66538599-66573599 GCF_015104395.2 Macrobrachium nipponense | reverse complement strand
TCCACTGAGGCGTCAGAGATGGTGTATTTCTGGTGATAGAAGTTCACCCTCGACGTGGTTCGGAAGTCACGTAAAGCCGTTGGTCCCGTTGCTGAATAACCACTGGTTCCATGCAAATTAACAAACATGTAATATGAAACATGCTGGCCAATTTTGTCCGTTTCATACGTATTTTTCTAAAGTCACTGTGATGTCGTCACTTCTCAACTACATACTAAACTGTTTTTCTAATACCCTTATCACTACTACAAGCATATTACCCTAATTTGGGGTATAAATAAAAGAAAAATCATCTAAATAAAACCAGATGAAATTTGCGATTTGACCTTCGTCTTTCATTAACATAAATGCAAATATAAATTCGACAAGAGAAAACTGGGAGAGAGACAAATAGAGACACAGGAAACACGATTATTGAATTAGAATTTCTGTGGGATATGATCGATAGAATGTCGCAATATCTTCAAAGGTTCCCGATAGACCGATGATAACCTTGAAGCTCCAACTGGGAAATTCGAATATCAGTTAATATTTGTGCCTTTGGGAATGTTCCCTTCCATGCAATTTTTGTCTGTAATGTATTTGACTTATTTTGAAATGCCTCGGGTAAATTGATAGAAGTGGTTCGGAAGTCACGTAAAGCTGTTGGTCCCGTTGCTAAATAACCACTGGCTCCATGTAACACATTCGTAGGTGACCAAAACACTAAGTCCGCCCCCCTCCCCTTCTCTCTCTCTCTCTTTCTCTCTCTCTTTTCTTGCCGGATCTACTATAGACCCTCTATCGATACTGTGTACGTATATGATTCTCTCTCTGGTTACTTAATGTCCAACCTGCGGATTCTAGGATTCTAAGGCAGTGAGAACATTACTGACTGTCTTCAGGTATACATACGTCTTTGAGTTAAGTGCCAGTTAATGAAAACGGAAGGGGTCAGGGGGAGGGGGGGGGGGGTGAACGGGAGAAATTAATTTGGTAAAGTCATGATCATCATCAGCTTCATTATCATAAATATAACTTAACTTTCCATTGTCTTTAAAAGGACCGTGGATACTGGAAAGGTGACTTAGAATATGAGACCATCTTGATTCACAGCACGAAATATGATAAACCTTTCGTTGTGTGTGTGTGTGTTTTTTTTTTCGCGAGAGGTTTCTTGGATGAGCGAGAGCATTTTCTCATCCACTCTGAGATGCTGCTTCGAGGCTCTTTCCTCGCGTAGGGAGATGAAATGGTTTCTTTTATGTTTGCTTATTCAAAGATGTTATCAGACAGTGGGGAAGGAAGTGGATTCCAAGAATGGACAAACTGGAGGTTTTTTTTATGTATTGATATATATTGCATACAAACATACATTCATACATACATGCATACATATATATAAAGTATGTATGTATGTATAATATATATATATATATATATATATATATATATATATATATATATATATTGTATGTATGTATGTATTTATGTATGTATGTAAGTATAAGCACTATCTCTTTAATTTATACTTTAACGCAACTTTAATTCTTTTTAATTAGGTCTCGATTACATTTTGGTAGCACTGTGAAGGGTTGATAACACTGTATACTTATAAGATTTTTAGAAGCAATATCGTCAGATGTTGCGCAGACGAGACACATCTACGTTAATAATTTTGGATGCAGGGCGCATTCAAGTGTGGGGTGGGGCGGGGACCGGGGGTTGGGTGGGAAGGGTATTTTATACTTTCCCGGGGCCTGGCAGTCTGGGGTCCCCGTGACAGCAGCTGATTCATTTTAGTTTTCTCTTCAGAGAAAAATCAAAATGAAAGGATGAAGGATGCATAAGGAGACCATGTTTACCAAGCCATTAAATCAATTGAGCAGGATAGCGGGAATCACATATGGGCCTGAAAGGATGACGGTTAGGCCCTGTATGCATGCAATCGCATTTATCATAAATAAATACTGGCGTCATCAGTACTATCGGTATTATAGAGCTCTTTAAAGCCTCACGCATCAATCCCCTGTATGGAAGTAGTGACGAATTATCCAACAGAATAAACCGTGTTTTTTTTTATAGAAATCGAAAGAAAAGTTTAACTCGCAGAATATATTAATGAATATAAAAACAAATATGGAATTCATATCCTCGAGAATAATAGAAGCATTATCCAATAGAATAATCCTTTTTTTTCGAAATAGAAAGGAAAGTTTACTCTCGCAAAATGTATTAATGAAGATAATAAAAAAATAGCGAATTCATATCCTCGAGGGTAATAGGGGACGAATTAACCAACAGAATAATCGTTTTTTTTTTTATAGAACTCGAAAGAAAAGTTTACTCTCCCAAAAGGTATTAATGAAGATAAAAAAAAATATGGTATTCATATCCTCGAGAATAATAGTAGGCGAATTATCCAACAGAATAATGATTTTTTTTATGAAAATGGAAAGAAAAGCGGAAAAGGAAATATGGACTTTTTAGGATGTCTTGACGTCCCATGAATGAAAGCATTATGCTAATGTTGCTCTCACAGAGATTCCTGGCTCTCTGAAGTGACCTATTTTCTTGACACTTCTTATGTTTTACGACGGAAAATCTGGCTCCTGCATTATCGTATATCCTCGGGAGCTAAGTTTTTAAAAGATTTGTTTAATTCCTTTATCGCTTTATTCTTTGCACTTTATAATGATATTAATATGTCCATATCTTGTTCTCTCTTGTCGAGTCATCTTCAAGAGAAGTGATTCAAATTAATGTGACGTCAGCAATTCTAGAATGATAAGATACATTCTCTTCATTCATCTTCGCTTGCTCGGGGAATAAGCTTTCAAACTACTTTGTTGTTGTTGTTCTTGCTGTTGTTTTTCTTGTTAGGGTATGAAAGCCTAAAGAGGTTTGAAAAAGGCGTTTCGTGTTGAGTTAAAGATGCAGGAATTATAGGATGGGATATTTATGATTTATTTATTAGAGTGAAAATGTAAAAAAATCAATAGTGTGCATGTCAGTCAGTACAGAACAAATATTTCTTAGAAGATATTGTATATTTATTTTTATTTTCGTTGGTGAAACAACGCGCTATTTAACAGTGGATTTTAGCACGCATTCCGAGTAAGCTTCAGGTCGGATCACGCCTTGTTTCTCTACACACATAAATTTGGATTTAAAAACTGGATTGTTAATCGTATTTCCATTAGAGACCCAGATTGCATTGTTGACGTATTTTGTTGATTACCATTTGGTTTTTATCCTCACTTTGAATTTTTTGTCGCTCTTCAAGCAAAACCTTTAATCACCCACTCGGAATTTCTCTGTGCTTTCATTCGCGACCTTGAAGATTTACCTCAGATAAATTTTAAAAAATTGATGATCCTAGGATTTAAACCCCCCCTTCAGATCTCCATGTGCATAAATCATATATATATATATATATATATATATAATATATATATATATATATATATATATATATATATATATATATATATATATATATGTATATATATAATATATATATATATATATATATATATATATATATATATATATATATATATATATGCGCTGTCTGCAGTAGCCTGATCTAGCTCTAAGCTTTGTCAACATTTTTATGTTATGATAACTTTGCACAACAACTTCCATGGGAAGCGGTTGACCTGTTAACCTACGCCGGAAACTTGTAACTTCCGAGCCGGCGAACTACGTATGTGTTTTTATATGAATTGCTGAGATAGCTAATGTTCCGCTATCGACGCGATGCTTTAGAATGGCAGTTCCACGCCAACAATCAAACATATCGGTCGTCCGACCGAGCTGCATCTCCTAGTATGGAGTTACAGAATAAAGTTGTTAACTTGTTCAACTAGCCTGTTTGAATCATCTCCTCTAGTCAAGAAAGAACCTCTCTACTAAGATATCCAAGGGAGATGAGAGGAACCAAAAATTACTTACGAATGACAGTCGTAAGGAAAGAACAAAAAAGTCTATCGCCAAGCGATAAGACATTAGAAGTGGTGGCAGCGTATAAACGAAGAACATAATTAACAAGACCCATATCAGCCGACCGAAGGTCTACAAGAACTAACTTCCACCTTCAACATCAAAACGAAACAGAGGAAACGGGATCTTCAATCAACGCAACAGTTTATGAAGACGCAACTATGTCCTTCATCGAGAGGAATACAAGCATTTAACACTGACGTTTGAGCAACTGTTGTCACTTATCTTCGAGAATCTACACCGGACGAGAGCAGCATTGAACATCAACGAAAGAAGAAAACAAACACAGGGAACATCACCCGTTTCACGAGCAAGGACGCAGTGTATACAGCTATACGCAGTAGTGCAAGGACGGAGGCTGTGACGTCATCAATCTTGGACATTCCCAGCGCATCGTGCACCGAGAGAAGAAACCGTGACGTCATCACGACTTCCGACGCGAGACGTCATCCCATGTCAACAATCCTTCGCAATATAATCTGGAGCTAAGTACCATTTTTATCTATTCAGGTCTTTTCCTCAGTGAAGTGTTGTTCATCAAGAGTCGATCGTCCAGTATTCTGGGGGTGAGTTGTTCCTTCATTACAGAACCAATCTTCAAATACGAGGTTCTCGCCCGCAGATTAATTTTTTTTTCTTTTCTCGTTGTCATTAACCGTTTCTTGCAGGAATTCTCCGTATATATTTGATCATATTGTCTGTATTTTTGTATCTTTTGGGGGATTTTCCTATTATTATAACAACACTTATACAGTACATTGCTTATGCGTTTACGTAGTGGTCGAGTGTACTCTTATATAGATATTTTGATAGGATTGCAAGGAATAGAAGTGATAAGAAAAAAGTGAAAGCCGAAATGGCAACCACTCCGCTGGCAACCCCAACGTGGTGACTCTCGTTAGCGCGAGGTCAGCGATTGTCCCTTTTCAAGGTCGGGTCAATGGGTTCCTGCCTCAAAATGTTGAGGCATGGATCTCATCTGTAGACGCTCATTTAAATGCAAAAAGCATCACAGACCCAGCAGTACAATTACAGGAGGCCAAGAGCTTCGTTGACTTTGCGAAAGGCGACGCAAGTGCGTATCTAAGGGGGTTTCTTTCCAAGAGGCGCTTACATGGGCGAGTTCAAAATTAGATTACGTGCCGTGTATGGGGGTGAAGAGGCTTTAGCTTTGAGTAGATTGGCATTGAGAAATATCCTTAACCAAGCCTCCATGACTCAGCTCAATGTTGTCGAGCGGGCGCGCTAATTGCCGACCGCTAAATGAATATCAGGATAGTTTAAGTAACTCCGGGTGGGTTGCGGGTGCTAAAATCAAAGTGAAAGATTTTATCCGTTTGATCTACCTTACGTCTATCACTGTAATGTTGCCTGAAGCGTTAGTACGTGTTTTGATAAAAAATTGCAGCCCGACAGTACGGAATTAGATGTGTATAAACACATAAAAAAACACATGTCTAAATGTACCGACCTAGATCCTTCGCTCATTCAAGTTTTTGCAAAAAATGAGAACAAGCCACAACAAGTAAATGTGGTACATAATAATAATCAAGTTGCAGGGATGGTTTGTTATAACTGTAAACGACCAGGATCACATGATTTCAGACTGTCGGACGCGTTTTGTTCAATACACAATAGTTCAACTCATTCATAATAACCGTTGCTACTCGAGAATCAACAGCAAAATGCTACAAACACGCAACCAGTTTGCTAGTGCAAATAAAAAGAAGGGTCCTCAGTACTATAAGAAGAAATCAACCAAACGGAAATTCTGCACAACAGCAGAAACAAACAAATCGTGCTTCAGGTACCTCTGTTCCTGGGCCGTCTAGCCAGAACTCGCAAGGGCAAGCGAATTTTTCAGGGTGTGATAAACAAAACAAATACCACGTAGTTCACTCCAACGGGGGAGGGGAAGAGGAGGGCGATGTTGGGGTCATCAATATCAACATCTTTTTGTATCAAATAATCAGTGTTTAAATCATTTATCAGATCATTGTGAGACAAATTGATTTTCCTATGAAACACACGGCCGAATCAAAAAAATCTGTGCAGGTTCCGTAGATTTGCAACAAATTCATGCAATTATTAGTCAAAACGAGTTGCGACCAACCTTACATGCAGTAAATTTGGACCATAAAGTCATTCACTTTGTTCTTTGATTCTGGTAGTCCACGTAATATAATGGATTTAAGGACTCATCATTTACTCTTTTCAAATTTACCCTATAGAAAAGTCCGGAATAAGGTCTCAGGGCATTGGGAATAATGATTAAATGTTTGTGGGCGTAACTCATGTACAGTACAAGGTCGGTAAGCACGTTTGCTGATACCTTTGTCGTTGTACAAAACATTAATATGTATCCCGCAGTAATTATCGGATACCCGTCTATGGGCACTCAAATATTATCTTAGCACCTGCAAAACACGGCGTGTATATCAAAGGGAAATTCTATAGGTCTTCTAATACCCTAAAATCAGTTTTAGATAATAAAGAGACAGGCAGAGTTGTCACTTACATTACGGAACCAATCCACCTGTCTCATGAACCAAGAAAATAATACAGGCGCAACCCAACAGAACTCTCGCTCACCCGTAATATCAGCTTGCACGCAAACTCTCGAGCCTAACGTAACTTCAAATATATTAGTGCGTGTAAAAAGAACCTTGCCAGGATCTGAAACATTAATCCTTTCCGAAACTCTAGAAAACACACGGATTATCCATCACACAAGCCGTTTATACAGTCGGCTCACAACAACAATGTAATATCGAAGTCTGTAATCATTTGAATACCACTTTAGTAATCCACAAAAATCACATATCTTGGATGCCGAGTTTATAAACATCGCATTCTTACCGTAGCTGAGATAAATCACGCTCAATCAGTCGCGGATGAAACCCTTTTGCAATCTATAAAAGAACAAAATCAATCAGGACATTCAAGAAGAAGGAATTCAGCAGAAATTTTTGAATCTGTTAACTAAATATCATGATGTTTTTCCACTACGGATGGAACCTTAGGAAAACGGATGTCATCGAGCATCAATCAGGCTCAAGGACAAACAGAAAGTAATCTATGTACCTTCGTACCGACTTCCTATGAAATTTCAGAATAGATAACAGAGGAAGTAGGTAAAATGTTAAAGGAAGGAGTCATTAGGAAATCAAACAGCCCGTTATAATTTTCCGTTAACTAGTAGTACCGAAAAAAGATAGAACTTGGCGGATATGCGTAGATTTTCGTCGTTTTAAACGAAGAAACAATCCCTGACAGATTCCCAGTACCATGTACCGATGATATCCTATCTTTACTAGGCCAGAATAAATATTTCACAAGCCTAGACTTACTAAAAGGATTTCATCAGATTCCGATGGAACAAGAAAGTATCCCATACACTGCCTTCAGCACAGCCAGGGACATTATGAATTTTTGCGTATGCCTTTTGGTTTACGTTGTGCTCCTATCACTTTTACTCGTATGATAAACGTCGTGTTTGGAGACTTGTTGGAGATCATCCACATGCCTACATGGATGACTTAGTAATCTTTTCCAACACTTTAGAAGAGCATTTACGTAAATTGGAGTTAGTGTTACAAAGGTTAAGGCAGCATAATTTAAGGGTAAAGATAAGTAAGTGTGAATTTTTTTAAAACAGAACTAGTCTATCTAGGTTCACGGTTTCTAGTGAAGGTCTTAAAGTCGTCCACGATAAGGTTGTCGGCTATCCGTAATTTTCCGATACCTACTAACCGTCAAGGGAATACAGCAATTTTTAGGATGCAGCGGTTACTATCGCCGCTTCATCCGCAACTACTCAATCATAGCCGCTCCCCTAACCGATCTTATAAAAAAAAGGCGTAGAATTTCATATGGTCTGAAATCATCAACAGGCGTTCGATAAATTGAAAGATGAACTGTGTAGTTCTCCTATCTTGAAATTTCCTGACTTCGGTAAGGAATTTTTCATAGCAACAGACGCCTCAGACCTAGGAGTAGGTGGGGTGTATTGCTTCAACAAATATATAGACAGTTTTTCCCTATAGCTTTTTATTCACGTAAACTGAGACTTCCGAAAGTAAATATGCAGTAATAGACAAGGAAGGGCGGGCGCTATTGTTAATTCACTCGTGCACTTTAAATTCATAATATACGGTTATCCCGTCAAGGTTCTCACTGATCATAAGCCCCTAACCGACTTCTTTAAGGCTTTAGTCACAGCCCCAAGCGAACTCGGTGGCACATGACATTCAGGACTTTGGCGCGAGGATCGGGTATTTACCTGGGAAAGCAAATATCATTGCTGACGCATTATCACGCAACCCCTCTTCATCTTGTACCGAGCCATTAGCTGAATTAATAGATATCTCAACCTCCATGCCCGTTGTTAAACTATATCTGAACAGGAAGATCTGGGCTGGAGTGCTGAACTATTACAGACGGAACAAAGAAAAGATCCGCAAATAGAAAAATCATCATTGCGTTAAACGGAAATCCGAAGGAAAAAAGAATACCTAAAGTATAAGCAGCAGAAATTATATCCTACAGGACAATATCCTGTGTAGATCCGTGACGAGGAAAACCCGCAAACACACCGCAGTTGAATAACAACCAGGTGGTGGTGCCTATCTATCACTCATACCCACTGTCTTAAAGTGGTTGCATGAAAATCCACTGCACGGACACCCGGGTTTATACCTTGATGTCACAGAAAGCCAAATTCTTATTTTATTGGCATACGATGCTTACAGATATAAAAAGCACATAGCAAATTGTCGCACTTGTCAAGAATACAAAGGGCACACGAAGACACCTGTCAGCTAGGGCTTACCCCGTGCCAAATCAACCCTTTGAAAGAGTACATTTAGATTTATTAACAGGATTTACGAGTCAGACAGAGGAAATAAGCACCTCCTAGTAATTATAGACGCTTTGACGCGATATACAGAAACTTATAGCGCTTAAAACAAAAAACGCGGTCGAGTGCGCTAGGAAGTTTTTACGAGTGCCTACATTTGTAAACATGGAATTCCACACATCATTATCTCAGACTCGGCGGGGAGTTCAATAATCATTTCCCTTAACTCCTTGTGCGAATTCCTTAGTATAAAGACAAAATCATACCAGATCATACACCCAGAGTCTAATGGGCTAGTGAAAGGGGCAAAATCGTAAGGTTTTAAACATTTAAGGGTCACCCTAGGGGGGGCGATCCCAAACTGGGACATTGCCATACCTGCGGTGCTAAGACACTTAATCACTCGTATCATGTGTCTATTAAAATGCACCGCACGAGGCACGTACGGTATCCCGGCCCGAACGCCTTTCCACATCTTAAAGCCTACAACTAATTTATCAAATCCTCTAAAGGATGTTATGGATGCAAGCATAAGTCGATATAATTATAATTCGTAAGAATTTAGAAGAAGCACAGATCATAATGAAAAAAATCATGATAAAATAGCTAAGCCAACTAGAACATATGCCGTGGGCGATCAGGTATACATACAAGTATACGTGCGTACAAAGGTTTAAATTATAAACTGACACCTAAGTTTGAAGGCCCGTTTTAACATTTTAGAAAATTTAACGGCCAATAGAGTTAGGGTTCAAAAGTATCCAAACCCACTGATGTGAGAATAGTCCCATTGGCACATATCAGATCTAAAGACAGGTAGATGGAGTGAGGAAAAAAATGGTTGTATTTATGAAACTTGGTATAATAATTTATATTATAATATTAATCTATTAATCATATTGTACCTGTAAACCTATTTTTTACGCGAGTTATTACATCTTGTTTTTTACTCATTGCAGGTTTTCAAAAATGAATCTGTTATTGTTAGGAGTGATATTGTGTATTCAGACATCTTTGTTTTTGTATGGAAAAGAGCGCTAGACGAAAGAAATAGAATTTAATCATGGCTCGATTATTGAGAGAATCGATGATGTATTCATCGTGTCAAGTAATATTGCTATCGAAGTAGATATGCATGCTATTTTCTTACCTGAAGATGACGTCCTTAACTTAAAGAATGACCTGATGAGGTTTGGTATTTCCCTTAAGGAAATGCATGAACGTAATTTTCATGCTAACTCAGAGATTTCACTAGCTCAAACACTGAGCGTCGCGGAAATGTTGTCTTATGACATACAAAATAAAACCGCCGAGGCAGAAGAACTCGCTCGTGACCTGCTGATGTGGTCTGTGCGGCACAATACTCTTGAACGCCGCAACCCGCTTATTCTAGCTGGACTAAACATCTTAGGATCAGTTGCGAATCTAGGCTTAGGAATCTCAAATCGCCTCAAGATAAATAATCAAAATAAAAGAATTGAGTTTTGCAACACAAAACGGAACTGGCCTTATCAGAACTTCGCAGCCAGTTATCTTCGATCAATCAATAATGAATATCGTTTAATGAACATTCAAATAATATCGATCAGGTCATGGAAGTTCAACATTTGCTGGCTACTTTAGCTTTACTATAGTTCGAAAATAGATCATATCCGTGTGAAAATATCACACTTTTATTGAAAAGTCAAAAGATTACGTAGAAGCAATTACGTTAGCAACAAAGGGTGTGTTATCTCCTCACTCATGCCTATTAAAGATCTGACGTTAACTTAGAAAACGGACGGGAGAAGCTAGGTTATATTCCTTTATTAGATGCCCATAAAGTAGAATTCTATTATAGCCTAATATCAGTCAGCGTTGAAATTATAGAATTATGATCACAATTCCTTTTGATTCTTCCGATGCTTGCAATCATACAAATAGCACCGTTTCCTACTTTTATGACGAATAACTCAAATCCAGTAATATCCAATTTAACGGGGCATGTACTGATTTCTTCTGATAAGAAATCATTACAGTCATTAAAGACTTAGATAAACTCACTCATTGTTCAGAAGCCATGAATAATAAAATTTGTACAGCTGACTCTTTTGAATTCTATCCTATATCAACGGATTCATGTGAGGTTAGACATAGTGCTAAACGGCTCTCTCTCTCATACAAGCGAAGGTTGTCTGGGGAAACTTTATCCCTTTTTACCCTTTTACGGTAATAAATTCAATTACAGGATGAATAATGGTTCCTGGATCCGTTATGATAAGGCCGGATTCGACGTCGTGTGTCCGGACACATCCACCGCCCATGCCCTATCTTCGTAGCAGCCGATGGTTGTACGGGGACATCTACAAACTATACCGTCAGAGGGGTCAACACGATAATACGTGAGAAGGCGTATTTCGCGAACTACACGTGGGCTACCACAATCATCCCATCACTACCTCTCCCATATACAACGCGCGAGTAGCTCATCGTCTGACGCAACTGGCTGAGATGACCCACGCGTCATCGAACTTATGCAGGTGAGAAAATCTTCGCTACTACATTCTGCTAGCCGTGTTCAGCGTGACGGCCATATTGGTTATCGCCGTCAACATCTTTGCTTGGCGTAGGCTAAGGCATAACAGAAGGATCTCCAAGGGAACGTACTGGCCCGTCTAGATGACGTACCCGTTAAACTCAAGTCGTTTGCGTTTAGGGCCGCCTGAACCTGGCCACTTCAGTTCGTGCCTAGGGAATTGTCTGGAATTGTGTTGGTGTTGAAAAGCGGTCCGTATGCTGGCAAAAATGTAGGACAAGAAAGACTCACGCCTTTGCATTTGAACAGTTAAAGTATCTCCAGGGCGCCTAATAAATCATTATAAGCCCAATATTATACATTTAATATATTCCTAAAGGTATTTTTTCGGGCACCTAATAAAATATCAGCCCATAATATTATGAATTTCTGCAGAATTACATTGTTATACTATTATACAATTAGTTTATCTATTACAAAGAGTGTCAAGTACTCTTTAACAATTATCCATGATCATGCTATAATCATTATTTAGTAATCATTATTCTTAATCAGGTTACCTGTTATCATATTAATCATGTATACATGTTTGATTTTTACCTTTTTATTATTTTTTTGGGTACATAATCATTATTATTACCAAACATGGATCTATATTTTCCATGCATTTATTTCTTTGTTTATGAATATGTCAACAAGGGTATGTAACAGAACCTTTTTATGCATTTAATCACTTAAGTATGTTACGAGCACGCTCCTATGGAACAATGTTTTTAAAGTTAATTTTTTTTGTTATTCAAGGCTGAATAGGTAGACAGTCCGACACCTAATGTAATAATTTACATTATTATATAATTTACAAAAGATCTGTTAAATAAAATAAAACCAATGACTGGGGTCATGGCCATTAGGAGGGGTTCTACGTGACCAAAGCAGACCTAGATTACGCTATGCGCTGTCTGCAGTAGCCTGATCTAGCTCTAAGCTTTGTCAACATTTTTATGTTATGATAACTTTGCACAACAACTTCCATGGGAAGCGGTTGACCTGTTAACCTACTACGCCGGAAACTTGTAACTTCCGAGCCGGCGAACTACGTATGTGTTTTTATATGAATTGCTGAGATAGCTAATGTTCCGCTATCGACGCGATGCTTTAGAATGGCAGTTCCACGCTTGGACTAATGTTTATAAACAATTGAATGACTACAGGTGACGGCATGTCAACTTAGCCTACATACTTATTGTATACGTCATCTTTAGCGTCTCTAGTCTGATCACATTCCTGCAAGCAATCTGGTTGACCTCTTTAGTTTTAGACTTTTATATATATGGACTAACATTCCATATTTTTATTAGTATGTAAACACTTACATATATATATTTTGCCATTGTTAAATGTTCTCTTGCTATTCTCTTGTTTAAAATTATTTCACCATGAAAATTTCCCCGAAACACTTTATTTTAGCCTCAATTTTTTCTTTATACAGTTCTCGAAATTACAAGGTGACAATAGTGTCTAAATGTTCGATATTCAAGGTCAAGCACAGTAGATTTTTCCATGGATACTACCAAAATTCTGTCACCATACATAGTCGTATTATTATTTATTTTTTTTTTTTTTTACTGTCAAGCTTGTTTTAGGTTTTAGTTGGTTCCAGCGAGATTTAGTGAATGTTATCTTCAACTTTACCTGAATTTTTCCATGAGAGAGGAACCGTAAAGCATTTTCCACCTTTACGCTTTTCTGGAAAGACCATCAAATTCATTTCGCAGTAGTCCATAGCTCTTTTACACACACACACACACACACACACCCACACACACACACACACACACACACACACACACACACAACAAAAGATTGAATGTTCCCGAGAGATATGGCAGTTAAACAAACGAAACTATTGAAATTTCATATATTGAATATCGACTGCTGTTTACAGAACAGTGTTAAGGTATTAGTCTTTATAATAATGATTGAGGTATGATGCTCGTGAAAAAATGTTACGATTACATTTTTATGGAATATTGCAACTGTAATATTCACTACACACACACACGCACACACACACACACACATGCACACATACACACACACAAAAGTAAAGCATTTATATTACTAACGAGCTCCAAAAGTCAGGGCTTAGGAGGTAGAGGCAAGCATCGCCAATAACTTCATATAAACATTTTGTAACCTTGAATTAGTGATGTAAAAATAACATTAAAAACCTTAGAGATTTTGAATGTTACATTGAAGAGCAAATATACTGAATTCAGTAATTAGGCTTCAGCGCGCGATTCAACCATCGACTGAGTAAGCTTTCCATGAACCTTTATCTTGATGGAATCGACATTTGGACTCTGAATCAGGGGCAGAACAGATCGTGACGTCAAAAACGAGTAACAGGTTATTTGATTAAATCATTAACTCTTAGGCTGAAATTTTGTTAATTCATTCTTCATAATTAAACGCTAATACCTAGGATAGAAGGTCAATAATTAGCACAATATAATTACAGGAGATTGTTGGAATTTTTAGTATCATGATCTCTGATAAAAAAAATCTGTCTGTCTGTCTGTCTGTCTGTCTGTCTGTCTGTCTGTCTGTCTGTCTGTCTGTCTGTCTTTCTCTGTCTGTCTGTCTGTCTGTCTGTCTGTCTGTTGTAAACCATAAAAAAAAAAATAAAAAAAAAAATCTCTATTGGTAAGGATTTACGCGAGAATATATTCAGGAACAGTGACAACCCACTATAACTTAAAATGTACTTTAATAACAATTAGTAAGGAAATTAAAGTCACAAACAGAACATTAAACAAATTACGGACGCTTTACACAAAAGCAGACTCGCCATACAGTACTTCATCAAGACTACTCATCACTAATCACTGCATTTTACAGTATAATACCCAAGTCACAAAGCTTTACATGAACACAACATATAATTCACTGTAACATCAAAAAGTTAGTGGCAACCAACGTTACATCACACAAGAAAACGTCCAAATGGATAAACAATACATTACCATGTATTGCCTCAAAACTTGATACACTATTATATCACTTTGTTTTGTTTCCAGCTCCCAACCAAAATCATCGTTTTGGGCCTTTATATACCCGACTCACGCTAGACATCCATGGACTAAATATCATTTTTCGGTACATTATCCTTGGCGACTACCGCCTACGCCAAGCGCTACTGCCATTTGTTGTCTAGTGTACACACTTTTTTGTATGCAAATATCAATTTTCAACCTTTTCTGCAATTTTCAACACTCAATCAATCAATATCATTTACTATATATATATATATATATATATATATATATATATATATATGTATATATATATACATATACACGACATATATATATATATATATATATATATAGACAGATATATATCTATATATATATATATATATATATATATAACATATATATATATATATATTATCTATATTATATATATATATATATATGTAGTTATTATTATATCTTAAATATTATATAAGATATCTATATATATCCTATATTTATATTATATATATATACATGATAATAATACTATTAATATTATATCTGTTATACACACACACACACACACACACACACATATATATATATATATATATATATATATATATATATATATACATACATATATACATACATACATACATATTTATGTATAATGAACATTTAATATACGTATATATTTTAAAGCATCTCTAAACCTTTTTTTTTATTTTGCTATTTCGCTCCAGTGGGAATAGGTTGAGTGGAGAGCCTCTGGTTACAAGAATGGCCGTTCCTAATGGCGCACCTTGGAGGTAAATATCTCAAAATTGGCCTCCAGGCGGCGATTCGGTGGACCTAATCGCTACTTAGGAGATTCGAGTCTTCCTTTATTGAATTTATGCCCACTGGCGGTGAGCAGGGATCGGCTGCAATGGGCTGTTACTGGCCGTCGAAAACCCATCTTTTAATATTTCATATATATATATATATATATATATATTATATATATATATATATATATAAATATATATATATATATATATATATATATATATATATATATATAATGTGTGTAAAACTGAATGTCTACATGTTTGTATGTTTGTTTGCATATTTTTCCACAATAGAAATTCAAATTGCTTGACTAATCAAAACAAAATTTTGTACATGGCCACCATTTGACCCAACTTTGGTCATAGGGTAGATTTCAAACCCTTACCACAAACCCCTTCCCCTACCTTTGTAAGATGTGGGAAGTAAACTCTACGGTTTATCATACCTTATTTCAGGTACTGTAGATCATAGAGATGTATTATTGAAATTGCTTCTCAGAACTGGATCAGAGGGATAGTCACCACAGTAATACCTGGTTAAAGTCGACAGACAGCATAGTAATACCTGGTTAAATGGGACAGACAACATAGTAATATTTGAAAGGGACAGCCACCACTGTAATACCCATTAATTCACCCACGACAGTTGAGGTGCGAACATGCTGTCAACACAAACCCCTCCCCCTCTCCCTCTCCCCTTCCCTACACCTTCCCCACCCCTTCCCTCATCCCTTTTCCCTTTTCCCTCCCCCCTACACGTAGACTGTCATTCAGAGTTCTCCCGGGCATGCTAATTTTACCAAGTCATACATTTTTTTTTTCTAATAACGTATGTTATTTTATACTTAAATGATTTCTTTTATGAGGCGATGTCATTCTTCGTTCAATGTCCATCAGATGGTAACCTCGAAGGAAGGAACATCTAATATATACTTTCATTAAACCTCCCACTGTCTAGAAATATACTAATAAAGGTCACCAACTTTCGAAATATATACACAGCCAAGAGGCATTAAAAACCAGATCTATCACGAAAGAAAAATGGAAGTAAGAAGAAAACATAAAAAAAATAACATAACATATAACCCATAAAATTAAATGAATGACCATACTACTGCATGAAAAGAGCAGGTTCAAGGTATTCCCGGCATATAGTGAGAACAGGTAAAAAATGACGACGCATACTTATTACATATCAATGTTTATTTTTTCTCTCCCATACGTTCCAGATAAATGGAGACCATTTGCTGATTTTCTTGTGTTATCACTTACGCAGGATCCATATTCAAAGAAATGCTGCTATTTATGGGCACCCATTAGGAAACTTTCCATTTGCCCCGAATTGTTGTTTGGAGCAGTAACATAAATTTTTTTAGGGTCCTTTGTTTTTCTTGAAAGCCTTGGCGCATTAAGGCGCGTATAAATCATGCATACATACACACTATATATATATATATATATATATATATATATATTATATATAATATATATATATATATATATATATATATATATATATATATGATATATATATATATATATTATATATATATATATAGCATATATATATATATATATATATATATATATATATATATATCAGTATATATATATATATATATATATATATATATATATATATATATATATATAGATAGATAGAAAGATGATAGATAGATAGATAGATCGATAGATAGATACACACACATATATATATGTACACACATGTGGCACATACATTATTATATATATGTATGGCACACACACACATATATAATATACTATATATACACAGTAGTAGGTATTATTATTGTTTTTGTTGTTGTTCAGTTGTTGATGAAATATCACAAATTGAACAAATATTAGTTACTAATGATGATTCATTAAAAGAAAACGATTTTCTATTATTCATATCCATGGGGGGCGGGGGGGCAAGTGAGTAGGTGGCCGCCAACAGCCCCCCGCCCCCTCACCCTTAAATCCGTCACTGCTTCGAATGCAATTATATCTGGACGCTGTCAAATGCCGGATTGGAATCGACAGAAACAAATCTCTAGTTATCATTTATTTTATGGCGCTTTTCTTTTAGTTACTATATAAAAAAATCTTTAAAAAATCACAAAACCTGATATAAAAACTATATCACGAAACGCTATAAAAAACACAAGACGCTATAAAAAATCACAAAAGAGGCTATAAAAAATCACAAAACGCTATAAAAAATCACAAAATGGTATAAATAATCACGAAACGCCATAAAAAGATCACAAAACGCTATGAAAAAAATCACGAAACGCTATAAAAAAAAACTCAAAAAGCGCTATAAAAAATTCACGAAATGCTATAAAAAAAAAGATCACAAAACGCTATAAAAAATCTCAAAATGCTGAAAAAAGGCTCATAAAACGCTTCAAAACATCACGAAACGCTATTCACAAAACACAAAGCGCTTTAAAAACTCCCGAAATGCCATAAAAAAATCACGAAACGGTATAATAAAAATCATAAAGCTCTATAAAAAAAAATCACGAAACGCTATAAAAAATTACAAAACGCAAAAAAATATATAAAAAACGCTATAAATTCCATGAACGCGTTGGAAAATAGCTGCATCGGAAATTGATAACAATGGGTCTCATTTGCCGTCATTAGCATCTCATCAGGTGGGTCCCGACTGAATCTTTAGGAAAAAGCGAGGCCACGGCGCCTCCATGAATGTCATTATCCTTGAAATCATTCGTTCATGGGACGTCTCGCTCATCTCCAGGGGCGAAATGAGGTTTGTTTTTGGTGAAAGACCCTTTGTTCTTACGCGGAAATTGAAATTAAACTCACGAACGATAAATCTGTCTCTGCATCAACTTACTGTGAGTCTAATTAATGGTTGGAATTTGGACTTCATGCGGTCTGCATAAGCTTTCTGTGAGTGTAATTAGCGGTTGGACTTTGGACTTAATGCAGGTTATTTTCACGGAGTTTGAAAGCATTTTATGTGAAGTCAACTTGTGTGAACGCGTGGGTGTGACAGTTAGGAATAAGATTTATATTTAATTAATGGTTGGACTTTGGACTTAATGCAGGTTATTTGCACGGAGTTTGTAAGGATTATGTAATGTGAAGTCAACTTGTTGAACGTTAGGATTAAGATTTATATTTCATCGGACTAAGATTTTGTTGGTCAATCGTTGGACACGAGTGAGAATTCCACTTGGTCTCGTCAACCGCCTTTTCAATCAATCTTTCAAGTTAATGCTGAATCCAATAGGAATTTGATCTTCTTATTGCCACAGAACTAGAAATAGAAGGTTGTTTTTTTACACAAATCACAAGATCTTAGAAAGGTCCCAATACAATTGTTTTTCCTATCATATGCACTAAACAATATTTTTTTTTTTTGGTAGCTAGATTCTGTTGTTTCTGAATATACTACGACTATTTTAACTCCTCTATCCTATTCTTACTATCAAGCAAGTTTTATTCATACTGTGGTGTTCTTTTTTTCAAATGAAAGCAGCAATATCTGCATAACCTAAGGCTACCAATCCTTTATCGTCTCTCCAAACACATACACTTGTATACATGCACAAACATATGTATACAAGTATACATACAAAAATGTATATACGTATATATATATATATATATATATATATATGATAGATATATATATATATATATATATATAGATATATATATATATTGTATATACCTATATACTATATATATATATATATATATATATATATATATATATGTATATATATACATAATATATATATATATCTATATATATCATTATCTATATATATATATATATATATATATATATATATATATATATATAAAAAGGTTGTTTTTTTGCTTACCTTATTTTCGTGGATTTGAAACCATAAATCAATATTTAAATCGTTTAATGTTAATGTAGTGTTTTCTCTTATAACAATACCATTAAAAGATATGCTAATTAGAATAGTCCCGTAACAAATATCAACATCATTTACAAAATTCCTTGTAAGGATTGCCCATCGTTTTACGTTTGGTCAGTCTAGTAAAAATTTATGTGTTTCGGATTAAGCAGCATATGTATTCAGTTAGAACAGCCCAGACTTCAAATGCACTGTTTATCCATCTGAGTGAAAAATCTCATTGTATTAATTGGGGTGATACCTCGGTATTGCTAGATCTAATGATTATGTTTCAAGAAATTTACTGGAATCGGCAATTATACAAATCACTAATAAAAACAACCTTAATCTTAGTCTGGGAATGTACCATTTGGACCCACATATTTGTAAGATGTTTATGAGGACCTCAAAATAATGAACAACTAATAAATTAGTCCCACATGTATAGTTATTATTTCTCTCTCTCTCTCTCTCTCTCTCTCTTTTCTCTCTCTCTGGTTCGATATTCCTCTCCCTCTTTCTCTTGCTCGATATATATATATTTATATTTTCTTTCGTCTTTTCATTAATAATAATTTTTGTTGGGAAAATTTGTGTAAAAATTCATGATATTAAATTGTATATGCTCCCGTGTTTTTTTTTTTTTTTTTTTTTCAAAATGTACTGTTTTCTGGAAGAATCACTTGTTTACTGCGGATCTCTTCAAGGTGGTGGCTAGCCTCTGGCGACTCCTCCTTTCTGTAGAGTGAAAATCGCCCTTATTTGGCTAATCTGGTAGTGTCAGTTTGTATATTAAGTCTTCTTTTGACTGTGTTTGTTCTTTGTATCAGTTTGCCTCAGTAAAGGGTCCGGATAGGACCGAAAGTACTTGGCTATCTCGCTTTCTTCATTTTTTCCTTCATGGCAAAAAACCTTTATTTATACATAGCGTCACGTTTTATATACTTCGTGATCAAGTTATTCATATATATATATATATATATATATATATATATATATATATATATACACACGTATATGCACATACACACATGTGTATATATATCTATATATATATATATATATATATATATAGTATATATATATATGAATATATATATATTTACACACACACACACACACACACACACACACACACACATATATATATATATTATCTATATATATATATATATATATATATATATACACACATGTATATACTATATAATATATATCTGAGCTTTGAGAACGAAATACCGTTTGAATGGTATCTGAGTCTTCCAGCAGACGAATACCAATCCGGTCCCACTGCCCCCCATCCCCCACCCCCCCCTTGGCCCGGTTCCTTTGCAACGATGCATTTATGTTTTCCCTTTGGACTTCACGTTCCTACAATGTCCAGCGTTTGTCTCTTGTCTCTCTTTCGGGCTTTATATGTCGGATGGGCGAAGCGGAAGTATTCCTTTGCGATTTCTTCCTACTTCCTGTTTCTCCCTTCTCGAAATCCGTTGGAGAGGCTTCGGTAAGTTTCTTCCTCGGTGGTTCTCATATAACGAGGTTTTCTGTTCGCTATCGTCGAATGTAGCGATGTGCCAGAGTGTTAATAGTCAAAGCGATTGTTGTTCCACTATGGATAAGCTCTTAAATGATTCGTTCGTCTCGTAAAACATTCGCTGTAATAGGGATCAAGTCCACAGAAGGATGGACGAAAGCTTCTAAGCATTGTAAATAATCCTACAAATAAATTTCGTCTTGATAAACAAGACTATCACAGTGGATCCTTCTACTGATTACTTAGAAGCA
The DNA here is from genome assembly GCF_015104395.2 of Macrobrachium nipponense. Lineage (NCBI taxonomy): Eukaryota > Metazoa > Arthropoda > Malacostraca > Decapoda > Palaemonidae > Macrobrachium > Macrobrachium nipponense. The sequence continues at coordinate 66,552,699 of NC_087206.1, read as the reverse complement.
CGATACGGTATTTTATATTGCACACACATACACACACACACACACACACACACACACACACACACACACACACATATATATATATATATATATATATATATATATATATATATATATATATATATACTATATTGGCTGTGAATATACCGAATAACTAGAGTAATTCCTGAATGTAGAATGTAAGAGAGAGAGAGAGAGAGAGAGAGAGAGAGAGAGAGAGAGAGAGAGAGAGAGAGAGAGAGAGAGAGCAGAGAGAGAGAGAGAGAAAGTATGAATTCGATATAGAAATAAGCGAAATGGAAAGGAAAATTATTAATCTTGGTTGATATATGAACAAGGCACAGAGGTAACTCTCTCTTACATTCTACGTTCAGGAATTACTCTAATTATTCACAGCTAATTTACTGGTTTAAGACATTCATTGATCATAACGAACAAAGATCCTCAAGATGGCTGGCTGCTGTCACCCACACATCAGCCCAAAAGGTATTGGTTCGAGTCATTGCTTTACCCAATGTCTTCTCTCTCTTTGACAGATGTAGTAAAACTAAGTGAACATTATGATGGAAAGTTGTGCATTCAGTTGGATAACGAACTGAAACGATTACGAATCTTTGATTCGTATGAAAGGTCCAGTACATGCAGTTTTCAACCCATCAACATTCCAGATACTAGATGTTCAGGTGGGTGTTTGCATGAAATATTTTCTCTGGTAAAGCCTTTCTTGATTCCAGGGAGCGAATCAGTTGATTCCATATTAGGATACGCGCCTCAGGTTCGTGATCGGTATGGTCTTGGCCTGCCACCTTGGTGGCTGCGAGTTCGATTCTCGGGTATTCCACTGAAAGGTGAGATATGTGTATTTCTGGTGATAGAAGTTCATTCTCGACGTGGTTCGGAAGTCACATCAAGCCGTTGGTCCCGTTGCTGAATAACCACTGGTTCCATGCAACGTAAAAACACCATACAAACAAACATATTGGGATACAACATTTCTTTCCACCCTTTAGAAACTTGAATAAACTGTAGCATTCTCTCTAGAGCATTGAAAGTAATAACTTCTTCGTTTACAATCTGATTCATAAATCACGTAGACTGCACTAGTAAACAAATATCTAAAATATAACTCGTGTGTTTAATATAGATAACTTGAGAGGAAGCCATACTGTTGAAAATGCTGACGGAGTATGATGAAAGTAAGAATAATTTTTGACTCGTGTAAACTGATGGATACGATACGCTTTGGTCGTTGTTCCAAGTTCAGGCTATGAAATCAAAATGAGAATTCATCCCTGCACAAGTGAGGAAGGGAAAGCGAATGAAAAGATAGAGTCCTAGGGGTTTTACTTTCTATAAATAAATGAATGCTAATTGTTGTTTAGATTTCATTAGTTGAAAATTAAATGCATACATACATACATACACTCTCTCTCTCTCTCTCTCTCTCTCTCTCTCTCTAGCTGCATCATGTTCGATGTACGTATGAAATGAATAGGATGTAAAAGCCAACAACTTGAGTTAGTTTTAGAGAGAGAGAGAGAGAGAGAGAGAGAGAGAGAGAGAGAGAGAGAGTTGGATTCATTGATATTATCTGGTGTCAAATCTACTGAGGTCTCTGCCACTTAAAACTCAACACTTACCGAGTGAAAGCTTTGAATTTGACATCGCTTTTATTCCTGACTAATTGATCTATTATACTCCTCTTGGCGAAACCTTCACTGTTGTGTTTCTACTGCATTTAAGATTTTTTTCACAGAAACAATTGAGCATGTGCGAGTGAAATCTTATTCATAACTTTCTTAGGAAAAAACTTTAGTGGCTGGGAGAGTAGTTTTTCCTTTTTTATTTCTTTTTATTTTATGTTACTTTTTTTTTTTTTTATAAAGAGAAAGGGTTTCACACCTTAGTATTTCACAGGTTATCTTTCATTTCCTTCCATAACCCATTTAATTTGATTTACGAAAATCTGGTTGAAATATCTGGTTCTGGAACAGTAAGGTTACGCAGTTCAAACAACTCATTACTGATGTGTATATTGCGATTTTAACACACTCCATATTACAGATTAATTTCATTAACCAGCAGTCTTTCAGTGGCATGGCAGTATGTAATAAGTATGCCCCACGCCTTGTCTTGAAGATGATTCATTCTAAACTTTAATCATGGTGATTCATCTCGTGCATCCCAACTCCCTCCTAAAGGCTTTGTCATTGGCATGATGAGATTCCATAAGAGGAGAGGAAAAGCTGCTATTATGCAAAGTTTGAGGGTATTGAAGGAGATTCTCTAACGAAGGAACTATAAACTGAGCCAATGCTGATGTTGTCACAAAGAATGGTCGTACCATGTACTGGAAGTCTGAAGTCTGCAAGTTTTTTTTTTCTTTTTTTTTTACCGCCAGAAATATCTGGAAGTGGTCCCGCCCTTGTTTACCCCCAGAAATATCTGGAAGTGGGCGCGCCCCCTCTCTTTCTCTCTCTGTTTCTCTGTCTCTGTCTCTGTCTCTCATTGTTTTATAGAGAGGGTAAATATCTTGTAAGAATGTTTCAACTACCAATTATGTTTCATTTTCTATACACGATACCTCTAGCTCACAACAGCTAGTTATCAGTGAAAATATAGTTTTCAATGCGTTAGTTTATTGCAAGGTGCTTTTTGCACTGAAATCATTATATACAGATCATAATAAATTCATGGAATACATTGGATTTTTTTTGACACGGGAGAAAAAACTAATTTTACACTTTTGCACAAGTGGCCGTAGTATGATGGTTATCGTTGTCTTCAGATAGCCAGAGGCTACGATACAGTTCCAATCAAGGCCTATAGAAAAACGAAATTGGTTTCATCGAATTTCCAGAATGTTACTGGAGCTCGAAAGCTTGAAGGCGACCAGTCAGAGCTGGGAAAAAGCTCCATCGTGTTTTATGGTTGTTATTTTATATGGTAACTATCTTCTTGATATTATACATTCTGTTTCTTTAAGTGATGTGCAGTCGTGTTTCGTTTATTTAGAAGTACAAGATTACTTTTAAATAAAGATTATACCTACGAAAAAAATTACCCTTAGAACTAAGACAAAGCAGGATCCGACATCCAGCTTACTCGAGGGACGTGCTAAAATCTACGGCGACATGGAGCAATGTTTCGCCAACGAAAATTAAAATAAATACGCTACATTTTATTAGAAATAATTTTTCTGTACTGTATAATAGTGCACATTTTAAATTTTTTACATTTTCATTCTAATAAATGAATCCTAAATATCCTATCCTTAAATTCCTTTTTCAGACCCTTTTAGGCTATCCTAACCCCCCCCCCCCCCCAACAACAACGTAGTTTGTAGGCAAACATCCCGAGTAAGCGATCAATTTGTTATAGTTTATGATATTAGTCTAAAAGTAGTGCGAGTTAATCAAACGAAAGGTACTTTTATGGCTGGTTTAGTCTTAATTTCATTGAAGCTTCAACTATCTACAAATACGCATTTTCACTTATAAAAACTCACAACATGCGTTCACTGACTTTATGTATTGTAACACAAAACTGCTTACTTATCTATGTATGCATGATTGTGCATACAAGAATACTTAAAGGCATATGTATTTATCCAATTCAGGTTTGCCTCATAGAACATCTTCATTTTGTACCACTAAATGAAATACAATGTTAGATTACAGGTCATTTTACATTCAAAAGCGAGGGGTGTATGGATTATAAAAGTCTCTATCGTCTCTCTCTCTCTCTCTCTCTCTCTCTCTCTCTCTCTCTCTCTCTCTCTCTCTCTCTCTCTCACCAGCACACATATAACCGATTCACATTGAGTATGGTTCATACCAAAAGTCCAAGGTTATCGTGGCAAAATGATAAAAAGGAAATGTTTCACATTTATATCTTAATTATTCATTGTCTGCGGTTTAGCTGTAAGGTAGGGGAAAGGTGTACAGAAAGCTTGTGTATTTTTGCGAGATATTTCAGCATATACATACATAACGTACGTATATATATATTATATATATATATAATATATATATATATATATATATATATTATATATATATATACAACATATATATAGATATATATATATACTATATATATATATATATATATATATATATACATTCTTTATAGCTACTAATGATTATAGAAGGGACGTAATATATCATAAAAGAAAGCTTGCCGTGTCCTTATTTAATCCCTGATTTCGAATGGCATCCTTAATTTCAATGAAGCTTGTAAACGGTTGAAACTTATTCATCTTAAATTCTTACGTACATCCATACACTCACACACATAGGAAATAAAGGTTGAAACTTATCCATCTTAAATTCTTACGTACATCCACACACACACACACACACATAGGAAATAAAGGGTAGCATTCAAAATTAGATATTAAATGCGGACACAGTAAGTTTTAATTTATGAAGTGAGTCCCCTTTATAATCATAAACAGCTCTAAAGAATTGAGAAAATGTACACAGTAATTAAAAATATCTTTTTATGAAAAAGATTCCAGATCGTGTTTGCAAGCTATGCAAGCAGCTTTTTTTTTAGGATTTACTCCTTTGTTGCTTGTTTTTGGAATGTTAATTTTTACTCTGGAATACGTCAGATGTGTGGGCACTACTCTTTTTAGAGCTGAAATAATACGGTTCATTAATTCCTAAAAATAACAGTCACCGGTAAATATTCGCAGTACTTTTTGCAGGGCTCAAGTCATATATATTTTCGGCTTCATAACTGTGATGTTTATTTCAAAGCCATATAATTATACAGGCATCGGGTATTTGAAAGAATTAAGCCAATGTGCGTCATTAATTACGGGAGAAATACTAGTTAAAATATCCTCATACCTCTTCGCAAGCCACAAGGCTACACTTATTTTTCATAATAACATTTTTGTACAGTTGAAGGTAATGGAAGCAATATCTCTACATGCTAAGTTTATTTTCTTTTTTACTTTCCTCTTCAACCTGTGGGGTGTTTTTCATCCTATGTTTAAATCGAGGTCAAGGATACAAGCGAGTGTGATTCTGTGACTGGGAGAAGCTTTGCTCTTTGTTGTCGAGTTTCTCAATGAGAAGCTTCGAGATCAGCGGTGTTAGCTGTCTCTGCCTCCGAACCTGGTTCCCTTCTGCGGGTGATTCCTGTCAACGGTCTACTTACCTTCTGCTTTTTCCTCGCGATGCCTCCTGTTTATCTTGCAATTTCTTTTAAACGCAAAGCAGTCATGAGTGCAGTTTGTCTGCGCTCTTAACAACCGTCTGTCTTCATGAAGAGAGTTTCAGACCGTTTTTTACTTTCCGTCATTATTACCTCCAATCCTGGCTTATTCCTTTTCTTTTTACTTAGTCACTTTCTCTTGGGTAAGCGACTGAGAATGACTTATTCCTTATTTGTTTTCTGAGTAAGTCACCTTCCCTACTCTTGGGTAAGTGACTGAGAATGACTTATTCCTTATTTGTTTTCTGACTTAGTCACTTTCTGTCTACTCTTGGGTAAGTGACTAAGAATGACTTACTCCTTATTTGTTTTCTGACTAAGTCACTTTCTCTACTCTTGGGTAAGTGACTGAGAATGACTTGGGTAAGTGACTATGAAAGAAAGGGAGGTCATTTGCAGAATGTCGACGTCTTTCTATATTTCTATACCAATACAGTGGAGGAATTGTAAAAGCCATTTTTTCACAAATCTCTATAATGATGATGATAGTCACAATGATAATAAAAGATGATAATACAAAATCGTATGAATGTTATGATTGCACGATAGGATAGAATAGATGAATGAGGAGATATAAAGCAGTTGGGAAGAGAAAATCAACTCTCAGTAATGACGATAATAATGGGACCAAAATTCATAACATCTGAGTGGCATACCACGACACTACCACTATGCCATGGACGTAACTCAATATAAACTGAATGCCGCGCAAACAGCTGTTGTGTTTGATAATATTTTCTTTAATGAGGACCTGATTGCAAGTACAATATATTTTATGAAATTACTAACATGCCGTGTATTTTTTTTATTATTATTTGCATGTACGCCTGGATATGCATATTTTTCCGAAAAAAAAATCCATTTTATATTTACACATACATCTAATGTTGTTTACTTCGCAAACGTGGTAGTTATTCTTTTATATCTGGTCTTAATACCCGGAGGGCGTCACTCTTCGTGAAAAAACAAAAAATCTTGCTAACAAAAACAATATAATTCAAATTAGAATAAAAATACATTAACGAATCACCAAGAGACATAATATATTACTATAAGTGATATTATTATGTTACCAATTACCTGCGGGGTATCTCAAATTTGGAAGTGACTTAGTATCGACCATGTTTATCTTTTGTCTCGTAATAATAATGTCTAGCGACTACTGCCTGCTCTTTTATGAGGTATGAAGAGAATAGAATTCGAAAGCAATCAGTTTGTTAATTGTTAGTGGACTGAAATGTCCGTATTAGTGTTGCCCTTTTATGAGAGGTGTGTAGTGTTGCATATCTGTGTGTTATTTCTCTGCGAATTTCCTGTCTCTTTTCAGATTTTGGCGATGGGTCCTCGAACGCGTCTACTATTTAACCGAAGCTCAACTCCGTAGAAGGAAATGAGTTGAAACCAAAATAACTTGGCTACGAACTGGGACTACAGAAAAATTCAAGTAAGTTTTTGTAATATAAATGGTGCAGAAAAAAGAATACTCCATATTACACATAAAAATCTTCACTTATGATTATTGTGTCCGAACAATATTTCAGTAGCGTTTCCCAGGGTAGTATATACTTAGAAGCCATGTGAATTTATATATATTTATAATATCTATTTATCTATCTATATATATATATATATATATAATATATATATATATAATATTATATATATATATATATATATATATGTATGTAATAGTACAACAAGAGAAAAAATACACCGTGGTCTCGGTTATAATGCTGAATGAGCCGCACCCCATGAAGCTCTCAGCCGGCCGTGGTGGTCTTTATTGCTGCGTTGTCAGACGCAAGTTTATCAGTAAATGTAACTACAGATAAATTAAAACCGCTGAGACTAGAGGGTTGGAATTTGGTACGTTTGATGATTGGAGGGTGGATGATCACAGTACCAATTTGCAGCCTTCTAGCCTTACTAGTGTTTAAGATCTGAGGGCGGACAGAAAAAGTGCTGACGAACAGACAAAGCCGGTACAATAGTTTTTTCTTTTCGGAAAACTTCAAATGTCATTTAATAAGAGCCAGCTAAGCATTTTTGTTGAACTGGTAAGGGACTGCTAGCGTGGCTGATATTTTAGATAAAAAAAAAAAAGCACAAGGGTAATAAACAAGCAGTGCGTGCGTGTAGATAAGTAAATAAAATTTGTATCTGTTTGTATTAATGACCCACTATGGTGCCATTAAATTCTAAAACCAACGGATACACCAAGGGAAGGCAAGGACACTTTTGCTCAGGTCGTGGAAAAAGTGAATGTTTTTATGTATTTATATATTTTTGTATATATGTACTTATATATTTGCTTATTTACTAACTATTATGCATATGTATATATAATATATATATCTATATATATATATATATATATATATATGTATATATATATATATATATATATATATATATATATATATATATATATATATATATATATATAAATATATATATATATAAATACACGTATATATACATATATATCTACTTATTTATTTGTTTATTATTAGTTATTAAGGCATATATAAATAATATGTATATGTTTATGTGTGTGTGTGTTAGCGTGTTTGTATATGAACGCGTTTGTAATGTATTGCTCTAAAAACTTTTTTCCCATTGGCGAAAACATGTGAAATATCTCCTCCACATATTGGAACAGAGGAATCAGCGGTTGAAAATTAGACTAATTCGTAACTTACATTCGAATCCGGTTTTGGTTTCGAAAAAAACAATTCTAATGCCTTTAGACAAACTGTCATACCGCTAGGAATGTTAATACATTTCTGTAATTACTTTTTTTGTAAAATGAATGTAAAGAATCAGGCATTATTTCCGGGAACGTGTATTACGTGATATAATGACCGATAAGACCGCAGACAAATTCAGGAAATTGCAAATCCATTTTAATTCTATTCTTGTTGTGCGTATTAAATGTAATATAATTACCGAGGAAGTACGTCATGAAATTTGAACGTGACAGATGATATTAATTTCGCTAAGTTCCTGCCAATTACTGTTAGAGATATCTTGAGTTACTGCTGTAATATATACTCGTCTCTTAAATAATGCTGTTTTTGCCTAGATCTTACTCTTAAAGAAGTTCTCATCCTTTATATAATTACTGATTCAAAGTCATATTTCAAGATAATGGTCGTCAACGGCTTTTATAAAGATTAGAATGGAATAGGACATATACTATACATCTGTATATTCGTCGGAATGTCCCAAGACATTAACCATTGAGGAAGTGAATGCCATTTATAATATGGTTTTCGAGACAGATGATAATCTGTCTAGTATATAGTCAAGACCATAGCTCCTCCTCAGTTGTTAAGCTGGCATCTCAAGACAAAAATATCTTCTCTTTATCTCCATAACTGAAGTTTTAGGCTGGAGTCAGGTTTTGGTCATTCGTTCTTCTCCTTCTCCTTTGGATGGTTTGGTGAGAACTGGTTTCTTCTTTATTGTATACTTTTTAAGTTGTATTAATTTTAATTCTTGTAAATTTGTTTCCCTCTCAACTATATTATTAAAATAGTTGTTTTTATAAAGTTTAACGTATTGTATGTAATTCTTGCAAATTGAGGATGCACATAGATAATGTGCGAAACGTCTCGTATGAATATAAATGGCCTTTTTTATGTGTATATTGGTCCCTGCTGTATGCTTATAATATATATATATATATATATATATATATATATATATATATATATATATATATATATAGATATATAATATATAACTATATGCAATGGTAGGTCCTAACCGATACACAGTGGTAGTAAGTTGAATTCATATATATATATATATATATATATTATATATATATATATATATATATATATATATATATATATATATATATATATATATATATATATATATATATTATATATATATATATCTATATAATATATAAATATATATATATATATATATATATATATATATCTATTATATATATATATATATATATATATTATATATATAATAAAGGGCTGAGGTCTTCCTTTCCTCTTCTCCAGGTTAGAAGGGAATTGTCTTGTAGGTAAATGTGATTAGAAAACATTTTGAGGAGACTAAAGAGCCATTAGAGTTCGTATTATCTGGAATATAATACCACGACACACACACAAACACACACAGAGAGAGGAGAGAGAGAGAGAGAGAGAGAGAGAGAGAGAGAGAGAGAGAGAACAATGATTTACACTGACTCATAATACTTAATATTTCTACGTCTTTGCCATGGCAGAATAGCTGACGTAATAAATGAGAAAACTATGATTGAACAAATTTGGGAAATGAAGATGGTGCTACTTCCACATTCAATTAGGATGCAAGGAAGAGTCGCTCTCTCTCTCTCTCTCTCTCTCTCTCTCTCTCTCTCTCTCTCTCTCTCTCTCTCCTATTTCATCCTCAAGTTTGATTTTCTCTATATCATTTTATGAATCCTTTTTATTATAGTGCTCCCATCTCAAGGGGTTTAATTTTTATTATAATTAAATCTGGAAAGCCATTGGAGTCTGTAAACAGATATAAGTAGACTACTATGTAAGGGTGGAGCAAAGACATCGACTTGATTTTTTCATATAAAAGTTGTAACATCTTCTTCAATATATATATTAAGACTGATTACCTTTGTTGTGGTGGTATTTTATGTTGTGATGAAGTCTTTTTCTTTTGTAGTTTTGGTTTGTATTTGCTTCTCTTTTAGTTTTGTTATATGGGGTTATCCTTCATCTACACTGCGTGGAGTTTAAATCTCTCGTGGGAACTTATAATTTTATACTTCTCTGTTCTTCTGGACGTCTCGCTGATTTCTCATTTAATCTCATTTAATCCCTTTTCATTTGATTTCACTTATCTCACGAGGCTGATTTTTCAATCGGTGAGTTCGGTTTCCTTTAGGATTCTGGGCAAGTTAAACACCACGTTTTAGTTCTTAATTATTATTGTAACAAACACAACTTCACTTTCCTACCACACACAAATGACACAGGGTAAACAGAGTATAAACCGACACAAGTTATGCACCCAGAAGTGAGTTCCTAACTGAATCTTTCTCTCGTTCCAACTGAACTCTGGACCCAGTTCTGATTTCTGGCTCCACCTTTTTTTTCTACTGGAGACCTCCCTAATTCTTCATAACTGGATAATCTTCAACGCATATTACCTCCGGCGACGACACCTAACGAATCAGGGCGTATGCTGTGAGCAGTCGTTACCACCCACTTGTTGTTCTTCTAACAGCCTGCATCATCGATTTTAGTTGTCTCTTTCTGCGTTTTATGAGTCTCACTTTTCAAACATCCTGGGTTGCGTTTCTTTTCTACTTCCCTTTTGCCTTCATCTACCAAAACTGTACTAGTAGATTTTCCTAGCTAATATATTCCCTACATAACTAATCTTCTGCCTTACACCTTCATCCTTTCATTGGCTGATAAGGATACCATTAATGACTTGAGTTTTTGTTTCATTTGTTTGCTAAGACGTTGCAAAATTCGATGATACCAGAATAAGGTTTGGAATCTTCAAAAGCTGTCTGTTCCTTACATTCTTTTATACGGAGATTTATTCGCCATCTCATGCCGGGATTTCAAAGTGACCTCGTTCTATACTATTCTTCCTTATTGAAGATGGAGTAAATTATTTTGGTGTTGGATGTTTTGTTTTCCATTCTCTTTGTCCAATAACGTCAACTATTGCTGCAGTTCTTATCATTGCCGTTAAGAGCACTAAATGATAAAAAAACGGTAAAAATTAAAGCATTCTAAAATTGAAGACAAATCTATCGTGATCTTCTCACTTTGGAAGGTAAATTTTTCCTCTAAATAGCCCCCACTCACATCAATAAATCACAATAAAAGCTTACCTTAGGTATGGCACGAAATCCTGCTCGACCGAAGAGAGCTCTATTTCCTGTGAATCTTCTTAAGCAAAGGTGTTATTCAGGGAGCTGTACAGCATCAGTGAATATACTTTCAAATTGCCCTTGGAAGAATATTCCTACTGATTAAGGCCGAAAAAAAATAAACAAGAAAAATGAACACTATGGATTGACTAAGAGAATTTAAAACAATTAAAGAAAATGAGAATAAATTTCAAAGCTGAAATTCAATAAGAGTCATAGCGCAGACATTCACAGAGATATCCGTCCATAGAATTATTTGAAGTCACTCACAAGCGTTTTTTTTTTTTACTTCTATTTTCGTTTATATCCTAAACTCGAACTTTGGATAAAATGGATATAAGAACACACTCTCCGAATGTGAATAGAACTCCTTCTGTCTCGTCTCCCCAGGAGAATTGAATAGCCATGTTCTTCGTTCCTCAAAACCCATCAAGGACTCCATTAGAGACGGGATGACAATCCCTGGCGAAATCTGTATCCTGAAAAACCAATCAGGCTTATTCGGTCGGATTAAACGGGTAATAATTAATCCTCATTAAAAGTCTCTCTATGGGAATTTCATATCAATTAGAATATATGAGAATTGTCAAAGAAACAAAAAGAGCAATCCTGAAATGAAATGTCTTTCAAAAGTATCCCTCAGGAGAGGTGGAACATACATCCTGCCCATGTGAACTCTCTCGAGAGACTGAGAGTTTGCAGCCCTGTGACTGGCTTATCAACAGCCAATCAGGAGTGTTCGTAAGGGACTGGCCTAGACATCAGATGCACGGTTGATGTGAATCTACTATACCTCGACTTGCTCGACTCGATACACTGTTTCCCGTGCCAACGATTAGCGTTAATACTCGCACCAAAATCCCTTCTAAATGTAACTGAAATCGTAACTGAATTTGTTTTTAAATAATTGTGATGTTATTGCTCATTTGAAACTGTAACTGTAACCGTAATTTATTTCTTCAAGTGTAATTACTTCCATCCTGGTCATAGCACCGTCAAGAGCGTTGTCTGTCTGTTGCTCCTGTGATGTCCATAACATCCGAAGATGTCTTCGCGGAAAGAGGTCTGCAGATGCTCAAGATCTCTTCTGCAGTGGATGTCTTAATTGCCTCACCTAATGAGAAAACTGCCTCTGATGAGAGAGAGAGAGAGAGAGAGAGAGAGAGAGAGAGAGAGAGAGAGAGAGAGAGGAGTATCATCTTTTGATGAAATAATATATTGCGACAGTATCACTCATAACAATTGTGATTTAATTCTGTAAATACATTAGTTCTTAGTTTCGTATATATATTATATATATATATATATATATATATATATATATATATATGTATATGTATATATATATATATATATATATATATATATATATATATATATATATATATATATATATAATATATATATATAATATGAATAACTGGATCACAAAATATATAAAATGTGATGCTATATATAGATGAAGTTAATGCCACGGGGGAAAAATTAAAAGACGAGAAATGCCGAAAACTTTCGGTCTACACCACCCCTTTACTATATATATATATATATATATACAGTAGTACCTCGAGATACGACAAAGGCTCTACTTACGAAAAACTCGAGATACGAAAGCCAATGCGAAAAATTTTACTGCTCTACATACGAAAAGTTTTCAAGATCGAAATACGATGTGCTGTAAAGTCCCGAGATTCGCCCGGACCACCGAGAACAATTTTAAAACTCCAGCGCCGCCAACTGAGTAAACTCGCCACCATCCTCCCGCTCCCATGGTTCTGATGCTAGTCACCCCATAAGGTCCTGCTCTCCTATTGGTCAGCATCTACCCCTTGTGCTTTAAGTATTCTATTGGTAAAAGGTTGCTGTAAATTGAAAAACTCATTCATGCAATACATTTATTAAAAACAAAACATTATGGTAAAGATAGAATAAAGAATAGAAATGAATGGTTATTATACTGTTTGGTAGTTTCAGTAGTTGAGAGAGATAATGAAAATTTATGGCTTACTGTGTAAAAGTGATTGCTTGGCGATCGTTCAATACTCGTAAGTCCTTAATATAAACAGATGTTTGGAAGCTTTTTTTTGTTTGTTTATTATAGTTAATGGTTACTTAATAATTATTTGAAATGAGTACATGCAATACATTTAATAAAAAAATTGTGAATTAGATACCATAAAATATAAAATAAATCAGACTGCCAACAAATACGTATTTTTCAGAATTCTTCTTCTGTTTTATTATTACGTTACGTATACGTTTGTTTCATTATAGCTGTCAGTAACTCGGTATCTCCATTAGGTAAAGATAGAATAAAGAATAGAAATGAATGGTTATTATACTGTTTGGTAGTTTCATTAGTTGAAGAGAGATACTAATGACAATTTATGGCTTACTGTTTGCTAGGAAAAATGATTGCTTGGTGCTCGTTCGATACTCGTATGACGGGTAAGAGCTGAATGTAAACAATCGATTGGAAGGTTTGTTTTTTGTTTGTTTGTGTATTATAGTTAATGATTAATTAATAATTATTTGAAATGAGTACATACTGATTATTTATACCTTTTATTGGCATATTCTAAGCTTTTAGCTCTTAGGTTTAGATGTCAGAATCATAGACTAGGCTACAGTAGCAACCACTAACATAGGCTAGGCTTATTGCTAAGGGACATATGCTAAAGTCTTAATATATGCAGTAAAAATGGGGTTGAACATTACATGCAGTTGAATATTACTCAAGTATGTACAATATTTTGCCTTTTTGGAGTCATATTTCTTCCGTCGGATCGGCGTCGTAACCCTAGATCATGTGTTTTAGGCCTGGAAATATAATTTACTGGGGTGTTTTTGGAGGGCTTCGAACGGATTAGCCATTTTACATGTAAAATGTATTCCAAGATACAAAAAACTCATTATACGAAGGCCATCTCGGAACAGATTAATTTCGTATCTCG
>NC_087206.1:66522758-66538099 GCF_015104395.2 Macrobrachium nipponense | reverse complement strand
TGAAAATGGTATTTGGTTCTTCTGATATTCCATCAGCTTTAATGGACCTTTGTGCCCGATGATCAACGTGTGGCTGATGAGGATTGATGTGGGCGTGGTGAGGGTTGGGAAGGAGTACCACACTAATTAACTGGAGCATTGATGAACTTTTTTTGGTTTTTTTGGGGTTGTTGATTCTTTTCCTTTTCCATTGCTTAAAATATTAGCTTGATTCGGTTTAGGAAGTTAGAGGCCATTTTTCATCACATTTTCACGGTTGTTATGTTTGACTGGTTTCATCCACTGATCTTATAATCTTAAGTGTATATATTATACATATTAATCACCATTTTCACCGAGTTTTTACGTTGACTTTTCAATTCAACTGATCTAATATACTAAATGTTATAATTATATACATTATATATTAGTCCACATTTTAACGGTTTTTAACTTGACTTTTCATTTCCATGATATTGATTCCATCAAATGTATTATATATACATATTCAATTCACATATTTTCACGGTTTTTTTTCATGTTGACTTCATCCACTGATCATAGTCTTAAACAGTACTAGATTGCAGTGAGAGGAAACCTATTGCCTGTTTAATTTTGTCACGTTCAACTTAGAGTGCTATAGTAATGCAATGCGTCAAATTGTTTTTAGCTTATACAAACATGGTTAGTGTTGAGGTTGATTACATTGTTTGAATAGGGAATAGTAATTAAAGTTTTATTTTTCGTTCCTTTTGTTTTTTTGATGGAAGGACTGAATGTTTCCTTGTAAGCATTTTAGCATCCGGCTTCCGCACCCCTTCCCCGTTTTAAAGAAGTTAGAATTGTAATTGCGGTTGTCGGGAGGGAGAATAAATTTCGAAAACCTTCTTCGGAATGGGATATCGCTGAAGAAAGTTTGGGAAGGTGTATTTATCTTAGACATTGTGCTGGAATTTCTAAAACCTTTTCAGGATCGAGTACTAATCGTCTCTGCTTGTTTTTTTAGGTTCAAGTTTTATGCAAAATAAGGTTTGAGTTTAGCTGTATATATTTTGCGTCAAGGTTTCAGTAAAAACTTGTTTGATATTATCGTGGTTGTTGAAATGAGAGGAACCTTTTTTAAGTGTTCTACTTCCTACTTACTATTTTAGTCTTTTTACATGCTTTTCCGAGAACGATGAATGTTTGATGATAAAATACAATACTTTTGTTTTTTTAATAATTAAAGCCTCAAAAATCCCTATGTTTTCCTTTTTCCTTTGTTTAAAGGAAACTCTGTTATTTTCCTTGATTATCAATTATTATTGATATTTTTAGTTAATTCATTTTTTTTTGGCGGGGCGGGGGGGGAGGGGGTGGGGGGGGGGGGGGGGGTGCTATAACAGTCCTCCAATTAACAATTGGGCGGGTGGTGTTCAGAGTATGGGGTTTCCTGGTTTTCAATCCTGCCTCCTCAGGAGCCCAATCACTTTTCTTTTTTACTATGGGTTCGCTGTTTCTATGGAGCACACGCTTCTGCATGAGGGTCCTGGAGCTACTTCAGCCTCTAGTTTTTTCCTATATTATTATTATTATTATTTTTTTTTTTTTTTTGCTCTATCAACAGTCCTCCAATTCCGACTGGGTGGTATTTATAGTGTTGGTGGGGTTTCCCGGGTTGCATCCTGCCTACCTTAGGAGTCCATCACTTTTCTTACTATGTGTGGCCGTTCTTTTAGGATCACACTCCTTACTTCTGCATGAGTCCATGGAGCTACTTTCAGCCTCTAGTTTGTTTTTCTAGATTCCTTTTCAAGGGAATCTTGGGATCGTGCCTAGTGCCTCCTATGATTATGGGTACGAATTTACACCCTGGCATATCCCATATCCTTTCTTATTTATATTTTCCAGGTCTTGGATACTTAATCCATTTTTTCCCTATCTTTCCTATTCAAACTCTGGGTCTGTCCATTGGGTATTGCGACAATCAATGAGTGATACTTTCCTTTCTTTTGACTTTGTCAAGTCATCGGGTCACGTATGGTCTGGTTTTGCAATGGTATCACCCCTTATCCGTATTCTGATCCACCATAGTTCGCCCAGAGGATCTTTGCATGATCGGTTTTCTATTCACGTCCCTCAGGTTTGGTGCTCGTACCACTTATTACTGCCAAGGTAGCTGATGTTTTTTCTTGCACAAAGGCTGCCAAGTGGAGGGCTTTTGACCACTGAATTTCATCGCCTCTTTTTGTACTGGTTCTTATTGGCAAGTGCCCGGGCATTCACTTGCTATATATGGGTTTATGGTTTTCCATTTTTCGTATTGCACTTCCTACCAATATGGCGAGAGATGGTATTTTTCCGGTCTATCGTTCTTTGAACAATCTGGTATTAGGGCTGGCCCTTGACTTTGATCCGGCCTGATTCTTGTTGCGCTGCCGCTGTGTTTATCATTCCTTCAGTTTCCTTCTTTAGCTCTCCCCCCTCTGGGTAGCCACTTGCCAATTGTTTCATCTGCTTTGGCTAGTTCCTAGTTTTGAGTCTGTCTCGTGTTATTGTCCATGCATTGGGTTGGTTTGTTGTGCCACCAGAAGTCCATCTGTTCTGTCTGGTTCTTTCTCCTGTCTATTGTATCATTTCTTTGGGTCTTCGTTCTACTTTTAGTCCTTCTTCCCATGCACTCTTTAGCCCAACTCTCGTCTTCAACTGGTTTTCAGATATTGCCACCCAGAGTTGCTCCCTGTTTTTTCGGATAGTTGACGCAAGAAAACAGTCCTCTATACTTAGTGAGTATTTCTCATCCCTTCCTTCCTTTCGTGTTATGTATAGTCCCTTTCCGTCCCGGATTTGCTCTTGGCCTTGTAGTGCTTTGTTGGTATTTGTCATTAATGTTTCCACCTGTTTTTTCGTTTTTGATCTAATGTGCGGAAGTTCTAGTTCCTTAGACCGCGTCCATTCCACTCATTTCCTTGCGCTGTATATCGATTTACTGGCACTGCCCATGTGTTTATTGGCTTTTATCATATTTACCGGCCGTTGACGTTTTGACTTGAGTATCGCCTTGAGTATCTGCATATCTTCCTTTCCATGATCGTTGTCCATTCATCTCTTGGTGTTTTTATAACAACCCCTCACCTTCCATTATTCCCAGGCTTATCTGTATACCTGGCCTCCCTCATCTATGTGTTTTGATGTTGCTCCCATCCTGGTAGCTTTATCCCTTCAGTTCTCGGTTACGCTTTGGCCTTTTTGTTATTGTTGAGCGTAAGGCGCATTTTTCTATTCCCAAACTCCATACCTGAATGTTCCCCCAGATAACAAACTCCTTACAGTCTTGGATACGGTATCTATTTCCATTGATGCTCTTACCATACCAGCTTGATGTCGTCCCCCATGAACATCAGAATGGTTGACTCTGTTGCCTTCTTTTCCTTGAGTTGGTACCTGGCATCCATCCGTTCTTCGTAGTACTTTTGTCCATGGGGACAATCATGGCTACTACAAAGAGTAGTTGGGGGAACAGTTGAGGTCGCCCCTGGAAGATCCCTCGCCTGATATTAACCTTCATCGCTTAGTCTTATTCCAGAAGTATTGTAAGTATTGTATTCCAGTTGTTGCGCATTGTTAATTTTTGAGGGAAACTGATGGTGTTTTCCTTCTTGCCCCATATATTTTGCAGGCATTTCTATTAGCCAATGTGTGTGGTTATCATGTCGGAAGGTCTTTGCTTATAGTCTCATCCATGCCATGACTTATGTTGGTTTTCCGTTCTCTATACTGTTCTTCATTACCATTTTTGTCTATCAGTGGAGCTGGTTCTTTGTGCCCCTACACTTACCTTCTGCAGCCATTTCTGTTGGTGGGGGATGGTGGTTTGTCTCCTCTATGGTAATCTTGTATAGCCTTTCACTGATGATAACCTGTTAGTAACTTCCACATTATTGTTGGTAGGCAGGTGGGGATAGGCCTGTAGTTACGGTCTTATATTTCCCTTACTATTGTCCTTTTTGTACTAAGGATGTTCTTCCTGTGGGTCCATGCCATCTTTGGGTGGCTTTGTGATTTGGGAGTTACAATGCTGGGAGTTGTTCTGCTTATTCGTGGGTGGGTTGTAGGGCCTTGAAGTTTTTGAGCGGGCACCAGTATCCATGGACTTCCTCGGGACCTGGGGTCTTGTCCGAAGTTTGGCATTTTCTTTAGTTGGTGTCTGACTGTGTATGTTGGTGATCTCTGTGAATCTTTGTTTTTATTCTCCCTGTTTCTTCTTCCTTCGATTCCTGGAGCCATGTTGCATGTTTGGTTGTGTTGATTAACTTGGATTGCTCCAGAGTTTTTCCCAGAGGTCTCCTTACTTGGTTCGGCTTCAGGAATTTCTGGATTGGTTGTCATTCCCCTCTTAGTTGGCTGTATAGTTTTTATTTTGCTGGTTTGGGTTCCGAATAGTTTTTGTTCTGTTGGTATCCTCCTTATTCCTGTTCAATGTACCGTTGGTATCTTATTATAAGGTGGCTTTGGCCTTAACCCTCCCTGCTTTTTTACATTCTTTATTATTTGTTGTTTTAGTACCCTCTCTTGTACTTTGTATTTCTCGTTGAGGTTCACCATCCTTGGTTTTCTTGCTTCTTAGCCATTTTTTTATGCCATCTCTTTCAGTTTACTCCAAGTCAAGATCTCATCTCCCATGATTTACTTTTGACTAGGCGCCTTTTCCAAGAAGGGGTTGCGTTTGTTTGTTTCTGTTGGGTTTGGTTTGGTTCTGGCTGGTGGTTGGTTGGTTTCGTATCCCATCCAGTTTCTGCTACTAATCTTGCTCCTGCAATATGTCAAGTTATTGTTTCTGTGATACTTGGTGCGGTGTGTATTATGCCCATTATTTCGATTGACCTCCCACTTGTTTTCTTTTTTCCCTTAATTTCTTCGTGTTGTAGGCTTTCATGGAGGGGATCTTTGGTTCTTCTTCTGTATACTAGATCCATACCATTGTCCTAATATTTTCTACCCATATTCCTTCCTCCTCTTCGTTACTTCGTCCCCCCGGTGTTTCTTTCGTGTTGTTCGTTGTTTCGATACCTCATCCTCCCTGTCGTCTTCAGGTGGCATCGTCTCGTCAGTTTTGTTCCTTCGTGTTTAATTCGTTTGTCCGTGTGACATTTACCTTTCCAGTTCTTTTCTCTTTCTGGTTGGGGAGAGGCAGTTCTTGTTTTTCCTTTATGTTCCATTACTTGGTCTGAGCCCAAGCCTCCATTGCCTCCTTGTGTTTGGGGGAGGGGGTGTTTATTCCTCTCCATTCCAGATGTTTGACCAACTCTTCTTCTATAATCCTCTCATCGCGTCGGGTTTGACTTCTGATGTAGCATCTCCATATTTTCCTTATTTTTTGCTTCTTCTTTCCAATTTTCTTCCTTTTTTGCCTCCTGTAGCTTCCAATCTCAGGGCTGATGATTGCTGTCGTTGTGGTGATCAGTTGCTGGATGGACGACCTCCAAGTACCTGACCGTCCTTCCCCTTCAATTGGGTTTTGAATACCATGGTTGCCGGACGAAGCTCCTCCTGTTGCAGCCCGGTAGTTCCATTTAACGGTCGTTGTTCCGAGAGGGGGGGATTCCTTCATTTCTTTTCTTTAATCATTGCTGAGTTTTGCTATGTTAACCCTATAGCTGGAACCCTACCCCATCAAGGATAGGGTACTCATTTACAGCTCGAGTAGAACTGAGGAAATTATGCGGTCAAAGATCCTTTCCCAAAGAATCAACGCCAAGGAGAGGCGGTTCACCCATCCAACGACCTGACCAGCCCTAATGTTTGCCTTAACTATTTGACTTAAGGTCTATTGACGAAACGCCTAAACCCAATTATTATTAAGATTATTATTATTATTATTATTTATTATTATTATTATTATTATTATTATTCCATAACAAGTGGATGTTTTTATATGAATTTTGCATATTAAATCAGCACGTTCTCATTTATAATTTGAAAGCCATACGACCCAGGTTAAACGAGAAAATGGAGAAAGCTACAAAGGGCTTCATCTATAGTACCGTCTAATGGGATATTCCTCCATATTTTGCATTGCATCATGCATTGGCAGTATCTGGCCTTTGACAATACATACAGGAAAAACACACGAAGAAAGGTAGTGATATGAAGTTACAAGCTATCAGTATTTATATAATGGTTCAAAATATAATATTTAATACGCAATCACAAAATAGTACAAATAAGAAAAATTCAACTATGATCAAACAAATAATTAAATAATAATGATTTTTGATAAATAGTACGATGTAAGAGATTAAACCCATTTATAGCACTGTGGGCAGATTACCTGACTATGTTTAAGCTAGCTTTTGTATATAATAATTGTATATAGCGCATAGCTAATACCAGAATGAATCCAATAACAAAGTGCAGACATAACAAGCTTTAACAGAAGAATTTAAAGAAAGAAAGTCCGACTAAAGTAAACCAAATTTAACATTTCTTGGAATAATTTCATGTTTGGAAATATTTACGAAGCAAGCAGTTCACAGATAAAAAACGTCCAATTCAGAAAAAAAGTATCTTCCCTCCCCGTAAAAACAAAAAATGAGCAAAACTGTCTGTGAGCGGAGGTATTTCTTAAAAATCATACTAATTGGTAGGGCAGAAGGAAAAATGCTTGTTGCCTCCTCATGATTCGAAAATAGAAAATGACTTTTTTTTTTTTTTTTTTTTTTTTTTTTACAAATCTAATTAATATCAAACGTTTTATGTCTGACAAACTAGTCTACTTCATACGCACAGACCTATAGTGGGGTAACGGCTCAAAAAAGCCTTAGGAACATTAAATCATCAAAATAAAAAAGAAAAAACGGTTTACCGTGAACCCATTTACCTTAAAATAAATTTCTATGTAGTTCAAAGAGCGAAATTCGAATTACAGTGGTACCTCGTAGCCAAGATTCTAAATAAATTGAACTGTTAACCGAACTAAAATTGAACACTTTAAACCAGGTTTACCTATCCCACCCCAGGTCGACCATATTATTGCATGGAATTTAATGAACTTTTTTATCCTTTGTTTGCGAAACTTTTGAAATACCAATAGTGGTCTGATTTGATTCGAAAGTACGCTCCACTGCACTGTTAGTTATTTCTAAATCCGAATCAAACATATTTGGCTTGTATAGGGACAACCTGTGCCTTAACTTAATATTTCAGAAGGTTACCCAAGAAATGGTCCAATTACACATATAAATCAGATTTTCCATAGCTTTCCTTTTCGCTAACTCGGGCGACTAAGCCTATATAAAACTACTTTGTTGTTGGTTGGTGTTGTTGTTCTTGTGCAGTTGTTTGGTTGTTGCTATTGTTTTTGTTCCATGTTGGGGGTGGGTATGGAAGACCCAATGAAAAAAAAAAGCTTTTTTCTTAGAAAAGGTCTGCAAAAAGTTGCTTGTTTTCCGTGTGTTTGAGTGGCAACGGGATTATAAACCCTACCATAGGATTTTTAAAGGAATTAAGGAACAAAATACCAATTTACTCAAAATTACAGGCTTTTTAGGATTTAAGGAATTTGGCTCTGTTTCTTATTCGAAATGGAGATGTGGTCAAAAAACCTGAATCAATTTGCATGTTTTTTTTTAAACAGTACATGAACAATGATTTCTAATAAAATAAAATAGAGCGTAGTTTTATTTTTAATTTTCATTTGTGATGAATTTGTCGGAAACAATGACGTTATTTTGGGAACAGGTTTTTGGGAGTATAGATTTTAGCGACGTGGCCACGACGTTAGCTGGATGGCAGGATCACGGGGCCTTGTTTTTGAATTAGACATTTGTGCCGGGATTTCCCTTATCTTACTCTTCCTCATTAAGATCATTGGTCTTATAATATCTGCTGTTATAATTCAAGAATTGCATCCATAGGCCTAATATAATCCAATGTTTTTCCCTCATGGAAACTGCAGTACTGTATCGTTACGGAATTTGGCTATCGCAAACAACAATTTCATCGATCAAGAAAAACGGACTGGAAAACAACCCTCTTGGAAAAAAAAACCCATAGCTTACAATACAGTCAACACTATGCGTGGAACACCAGAAATCAACATCTCCAAAAAGAAATCTTGCAAAAACTTGGAGAGAGAGAGAAAGAAGTACATTCGAAAACCAACCACTATAGATTTTTCTAGTGCAGACCTCGCAACAACCAGGAAACCATAGAAACCCATTATTCTCCAAATAGTTTTTTATACTAACAACCATATAGCCATGCTTCACAAGCTTATCTCCCAGGGATAGTTGCCAAGGTGCCCAAAAAATTGTCCTCAAATCCATAACTCCCACCCCCCATGACATTACTCAATTATACAAAACAAATTTATCAACCTGTTCTGGGATAAACCAAACCCCAGGAAACCACCCTTCTCCCTTCCTCAATTCCACCCACTTATATACCGCCAAAATAACCAACCCTGGTGGAATATAAAAAATACCACAAACCAAAATCCATAAAACAACAGTTTGCAGAGTCAATTGCCACTCGCCCCGTTAAGAGGCCACCACACCAAATGGAACCCCAAAAACCCAAAAACCCCTTGTTTTTTGGGCTCATAAAAAACCTCTGATCATCACCAAAAAATTATAAAAACCACAAAAATAAAAAAAAAAAAAAAAAATTCAACCCAAAGATTAATGCCATCCATTATATCACCATAATAAAATAAAAACCCACTCCGGAGGTTTAAAATAATTAACCCCTTAAAAAACCCATTCCCTTTCCCATTTTCAACTAAAACCACATATCACCATATTCCCCTCTATTTCACACCAATAACCCATATGTTTTGGAAGAAAAACAAGTATCCAAAAATAATTAATATTACAAGCGGGTTCAAGCAGAGGGTCAAAATCAAAAAAGAAACTTTGTCCCCGAAAATGGCAACTCAAAACATTAGACTGAAACACTTTGAAAAAATACCTTAACCAACAATATCTTCTTCTCCACAAAGCTTTACATTTCCCATTTGCACCAAAATAACTGCAAAAAATAATCTTGAACCTAAACATAACACTAGGCTCTTACCAACCATAGGCATAATTAAACCTCTTTGGACTATCTCCAACAAGACAAATAAATTCACATTGGCCAAACCAAAATATTATATCTCCAATTCTCCTGTAAATAACCTCGAAAGCATCTCTAAGGAGCCCAATGTTACAGTCAAAACTGTAAACCCTCTGTTTAGCATAACTTCTGAAAGGGCAAAACTTGGCAAAAAAAATTGCCCAATAAATTCTATAAAAAAATCATCAGTGTGCCATAACTCATTACAACCAAACCACAAATCCAAAGTGTCTAATCAAAGGCTTCCCCATATTCACTACGGCACAGGCACCAGAAACTTAATCAAGTTTCCTATCTCTGGCAAAGTTGCCACAAACACAAAGGGTATTGTGCAAGAGGCCAACCATTTCCGGAACATAAATATCCAGAAAAAAAATGTAGTGCCATTATGTACACATTCAAAAAATGCAAAAAATTCTCCCCTAAAGCTCTTGCGGCATCAAACGGCTGAAATTGATTAAACGCATTCCCGAACAATGATTCCAAGTCACGAACTGAGCTATTAAAAAATCTACACAAACTGTTTTTCTGATAGAAAAATAAATTCAAATACGCCCATGATTACAAAAAAACTTTCGTCAGTGATGGTTAATGTCCAAAAGGGGAAAAGAAAAGTCAATTGTACTGTTGACTATTCCCGTGATACCTGTAACATCTGTGACTCACATAGACTTCGAGCAATTATCTACTGAACCCATACAAAAAGGAAAAACTCTAAGGCTATCACGGAAACCCGCCCCCCCAAAAAAAAACGCCCACCCCCACAAAACCCAAGACCGGAGGATAAAATGAGACCGTCTTTATGGGTTAACACAATTTGACTTTACCATAGTCTTTGAAAGGGCATATTACACACCCTTATCCTCCAATACCACATTGAAATTTGTGGTTAGTACTCCCATATTCACACATCATCACCCTTAGTATTCATTACGAGCCACACTGTTAGTACGAATAATCAATATCTCCAATATCACCATCCATATTATATTGCACATTCACCAAAATTATTACCACCGTGAACTCCAATGTCCCCAAATATCTCCCGTTATAATTCTCCATAAATATCTCCATATATCTCCAGTAAAATATCTCTTGGATCACTAGTAAGGGCTTTAATATGCCATTCCCCCATAACTCCAGTATCATCACCATTATCACCATTAGCATCGCCAAACACAACCCCTTTAGCAAATAATCTCCGTGTCCCCAGTTCTAATCATGCCCTCTACCATTGCGTAAAGGCTTATCCAAAGCGTAAGGAAAAAACTTGCACCACATTCCTATTCATTTTCTCTTTACGCAAAAAGAAAGAACAAAAATCGTTCTAAAAGAAACCCTCGGGCATATCACATCATCTCTCGGTGGCTATCAGCTGATTTTCATGGCATTGAACTTTTCTATTCAAGGCCAAAACTCACCCCCTTAACCTCGGTACAAAGAAAAAAAAATCTTTCCCTCCCTCTGACAGTACCCCCTTGATCACATTAGGCTCCCTATTGCTGGTTATTCAGCAAAAAATACGCTGAGTGCGTACACAGATGAGAGCCCTGTCTCCAAGAGCAAAAAAAAAAAAAAAAAATAAAAAAAAAAAAAAAAAAAAAAAAAATGCAATCTAAGCACCCCGAGAAAATGATTTGCATGATGATACTTATAAGCATACGTATGTATTAAAAGAAAGATGAATGCGTTTGCCTTTAAATACATGCTAAGAAACTTATCACGTTCTGCTCCTATGGGAAAAAATATAGTAATCTGAACTGCCTCTTTAACTCCAAAAATGATTCACACACAAAGTTAGAAAAAAAAACACAACAAGGGAAAAAAATGTAACAACTCACGTCGTCAATAAAAGAACACCATATCGCCAACTCGCACATGTAAAAACATGCTAATACACACATACTTGCATGTGTAAGAACGACCCTGCTCCTGAGAAAGAAAGCACTTTGGCAAACGCGCACACAAGATGACTGAGTGACCATTGCTAGCAGCAGTCTCGCTACATACGAAAATGCTGATCCTAATTGAATTTTTCCCTCCTAGTACCACAACGACAGCTCAAAAATTCCTATCATCTGTCACCTAGCATATGAAATCTTAGCCAATTCACAACCAATCTCTCAAACAGCCTCTTTAAGCTGCTATTAATCTCAGAAAAGGCGTAATGATTGTCCCTACACTGCTGCCACCAACTTTTACAGAGATCCCAAATTTCAGTACTTCTTAAAAGGGTCTGGTAGCTATGGTTGTGCATCTAAAGGCACTGGCACTCTCTCTCTCTCTATCTCTCTCTCTCTCTCTCTCTCTCTCTCTCTCTCTCTCTCCATCTCTCTCTCGAAAACACTTCCCCCCCCCCCCTCTATTACCTAAGGCAATTAAATCAGACTCGTGAACTACAAAAAATACATTTATTCAAGAGCAAAGCATAAACTAGATAATTCAGGTTCTTAACAAATGATTAAATGAAAGATTGAACTCAGATAGCCCACTTCATATTTCTCCTACAATAACCAACATTATTTTTAGTCACAAAACTAGGCATACAGTCTCCATAGTAACACCATGGAACATCATTTAAGTTCCCATATCAATTAAGTCACCATATTCAGTTCCCCTTTGTCTCAGAACCGCCTGTTAGAAGACAGGAAAACACGTTGATAAGCACAAGATTATAATTAAAATCAAAAGATCATATGAAATAGAACATCTTTGAAATAAATATTCAAATACAATCAAGCCACACCTTGGCTAAAGAATAAGTATGCTTACCATTTTCAACACAGAATTCACACACTTTATCAAAAATACTTTCAAAGAAAACCATCTTGGCTCTTCGCCTCTCTTGTACAGATCTCCCCCCCTTGGTAATCTCACTTTCTCGTTATATAGGATAGAAGCTCGCATGCATGCACGAACTCACACACATTGGTTCATGCCCCAGCAACTGCCTCTAACCAGTTTTCAGAAGGCACCTCTGCAACTGCCCATGCATAGCGACAGGACAGGCATTGATCTATTTAGACAGCATCTTTGACATCGCGCCACCCCAGAAAGATACATCAGCATTTCCTAAGCTTGGTCACTTCGGGCACTGTCTCCATGGGAAGTTAAATGATGACTCCCAACATTCTAAGAAAGTCACAGCATCTCAACTTACAATGGTATCTTAAACATATGTCTTAATACATCCCTCTTTTTATATAACATGTATATAATGATGATGATGTTTGACATATTTTATATACATCATAATTTAGTAAGATTTTCTGAAATGATGGAGATGTTTTTGCATGTGTTTTGTCACCGTTAACTGGACTTAATTTTAATAAACCTAAGATGAATATAAATAAAAGAAAAGGAAAATGAAAACCCTTTGTAATTACCCGGTGTTATCGTAGCACTTGTATCTAGATTGTCCTGCTGAAGCTCTCTTTATTATTTTAGTTATTTTTTTTTTAAATATTTTCCACCATTCTAAATGAAAAACGTAGGTCACGTAAAAAAAATAATCCTTTCGCCTTGATGTTTAATTTCGACGGTTGAATGTATCACTTTTATATCTTTTCATCCAAGATTCATCTTTGATAAGTCTTCTTTGTTTCGTGTTATGATGCCCCTTTTATCTTGTCTTCATCGCCTTAATCAGCGGTTTTATTACCGTTTTTCCTTTTTTTCCTTTTTTTTTTCCTTTTCGTTAAGTCTCACTTTTTTTATTGTTAATGTTTCTCAGAGAGGGACAATATCTTCCATTTAACTTTATATGAGGGACGCTTTTGTCCCTTATCTTTCAGCGAGGACGTCACTTTTGTTCTATTTCTTGTGTCTTTTTGCTCTTATTTTCTATCTTTATGATTATTTTGCAATGAATCATTTAGACATCCTAGGATAAGGAAGAAAATATTCTTGATATGTAGTTGACGGTTTCCTTCCAGTTGATGTCGTGCTTCCATTAATTGTAATATTGTTCCTATTTTACTTTTTGAAAATTGCAACTACTTTTATGTCATAGAAATTATGTCAGAGATAACAGTATATTCGAATGCACTAAACCTAAACTCTGTGATTAGATTTCATTGTGTAATTCCATGAATATCGGACTTTGCTAGCTCTCGTAAACATGGATATACATATAAGTTATAGATATATATATATATATAGATATATATATATATATATATATATATATATGTATATATATATATATATATATAGATATATATGATATATAATATATATATACTATATATATATATATTATATATATATATATGTATATATATATATATGTATATAGAATATATATATATATATATATATATATATATAGATATATATATATATATGATAACATGATCAACTGCATGATCACACGCAGGTTGCATTGACCTCGGTCAAATTGATTTGCATAGTAACCTAAAAGAGAGAGAGAGAGAGAGATGAGAGAGAGAGAGAGAGAGAGAGAGAGAGAGAGAAGAAGAAGAAGTGTATTTATACAAACACACACGCACACGCACATACACACACACATTATATATATATATATATATTATATATATATATATATATATATTATAGATTTAAATGCAAAACTTGCAAAAATGATTCCACTGTACAGAAAATGAGTAAGTATATTTCAGATATTTAAAAAAATATGATTGTGATCTGTATTGCTTGTTCCCCTCACCTCTTTCCAGTAATCAAGTTTCATTATCCATTTCTTTTGCGGTTGGGAGAAGTAAGTGATAAATTAATCGTAATAATTCTTAAGCGGTGTTTTCTATCCGCTATTCTCTGGCTAATGTGCAGCCTTTTGTGATTGTAGAAGTTGATGCACAATTAGGGGGCTCTAGTGGTAAAACTGGGCCAGTCACTGCCATCAGAAGACGGTCGATATTGTCTACCTGTGGATGGCGTCGTATCTGTCTGTTTTTAATGAGATGACAACTTCAGTATTTGCCGTATAGTTGACACAGACTGACAGTGTTCATACATTGACAAAAGTATGACAGACTACCATATTCACAGGTCACCTGTTATTTCTCTAAAAGGGAACACACACTCTCCTTAATTACATTGGTAGAAATATTCTGATAGAGAGAGAGAGAGAGAGAGAGAGAGAGAGAGAGAGAGAGAGAGAGAGGGGGGGGGGGTGGGATAATAAGTCAAACTCCAGACAGAAATCCTCGGGTCAAAAACATGAGACAGAAATTCATCCAGCTAAAAATATCGTATTGAAATGCTCCGTATGATTCCTCTTGTTAGTCATGATCCCCACGGGTTCTTTTGCATGGTAGGTGCTTGTTCCATGGAGGTAAAAAAATCGCCTGCCTTTTTACTCCTCCTGAAAAAGGAGGTCGTATTTTCCCACTAAGATTTTGGGTGTCTTAGCTGCGACTTCACAAGTTACGCGAAGCCTTTCTTGCTTTTACCATTCTATATCTTCTTCTTCATTCGTTTCCATCTTTTCGTTTCTTGGGGAGGGTGAGGTAGGGTCATTTATAAACTTTGTGTTTCCACTGGCTGATGACCTACGTATTTCGTGTGGTGTTTTTGTTCCATCTTTCTCCCCTGACATTTCACTCTCTACTTCCCTTCATTCTTCACTAGCGTTGTATTTGCTTGCTTTTTTCATTCCCTCAGAAATTCTTAGATCGGATAAAAAGTAATATGCTTGAAAAGATTCTTTCAGAACTTCGAAGGCCATGTGAAGCTAATGTTTAGGATTTGAAATCTGAGAAACGCGAAACATTAAAATAAACTATTCACATATTTGTTGTTTTGATGAAGTTTTTTAAAGCCAGTTAATTTCGAATGTTATAATTTCATTTGCTGTTAACAAAAATATATATTTATCGCATCAAGATTGTTACATTGGGTAGCTATAAAGTCTCTACCACCATTTAAAAAAAAAATATATTACAAAATGAAGACAAATATGTGGAAATGATTACAAAATGAGGAGTAGATAGTGATTTTTTTTCTTGCCTTATTTAATACACCTCTATATAGTACTATAAGTTGTCCGAAGCACATCAAGACGGGGTTCATTTAATTTAACAGTACCTCCCTTTCATCAATAGGGTACCTGAAATACGAAAGTGTAGTGTTATTAAAAACTTTGATGACTGAAGAATACGTAGACCAAATCTGATTCAAGATATCTCATCATTGGGATTTGTAATATATTTTATTTTAATTGTAAAGAGGCATTGACACTGTATATCGTTTACCTCAAGGTTATAGTAAAAACCTATGCTATGTTT
>NC_087206.1:66496162-66511162 GCF_015104395.2 Macrobrachium nipponense | reverse complement strand
ATTCTTAGTGTTCCTATGATTATTATTATTATTATTATTATTATTATTATTATTATTATTATTATTATTATTATTATTATTATTATGTTTTTATTATTATTATTATTATTATTATTATTATTATACTATAGCTTTGGAAGAGCCTTTCTGGACTTCCATATCCCTTAAGTAATTTTAGTTGCGTTCTGCTTTTTTATTATTAGTATTATTATTATTATTATTATTATTATTATTATTATTATTATTATTATATACTGGGGAAGAAGACCTTCATTAATACACGTTTTGTTGAAGAGTCAGTGATAAGAAGAATATAGAAACTTCTATACTATACCAACTAGACACAGCTGAAATAATCATTATGTTCAATAAAACATGTATTATTATTATTATTATTTTATCATTATTAGTAGTAGTAGTAGTAGTAGTAGTAGTAGAATTCATTGGTACTTATTTAAATCGAACTGAAGATGCATGTATGCGGACCAAGTAATAAGAATAAGAACAAAAAACAAAATATGGCTAAGCTGCTGCGTATGTACGTCTTGCATGAAGCACTTACTATGTTCTGTTGTATCTTCACTGAGGTTCTATGAAAAATAAAATCACTACAGTCTAAAGATTTATCGTCGTCGAATAATTAGTGTTTTACTTGTAAGGTGTTTTTACGTTGCAAGGAACCAGTGGTTATTCAACAACGGGACCAACGGCTTTACGTGACTTCTGAACCACTTCGAGAGTGAACTTCTATCACCAGAAATACACATCTCTCACTCCTCAATTGAATGCCTGAGAATCGAACTCGTGGCCACCGAGGTGGCAGGCCAAGACCATACCGATCACGCCAATGAGGCAATCGAACGATGAGTGCACTTATGTTTTTATGGCTGATGTTGTCTTCGGCACTTCGTAAGTACTTTATGAAGTATTGAATTAGCCTAGACATTTGTCATTTTGTGTGATTCTGATGTAGTATGTGCATTATGAAAAAGAAAATCTGCTCGAATAAAGAAACCACACAAACACGGGAACGAAGGAAAAGTGTAAAGCTTGTCGCACACTGAGCCCGAAACGGACGCGCCCAAACAGAACCGAAACGTCCGATAGAAATCGAAAGCATGCATTCTTACCTGACTGCGCAACCACTGGGCCAGAACAGAAACGGAACCGAAGTGCCAGAACAGAACGGAACCGACGCAGTATTCTTTGAAAGATATTTTTTCTGAAGCGTCGGTGGCGTCTGACAGGCATGCGCATGCGCAGAACGACTGTAGCGGTGGTTTTTGGAGGAGGGGGGTTGCTGAGGAATTCGGAGGTTAGTGTGATAGCAACAATTTGGTTTGTGTTTGTTAACTATAATAATTGTTTTCACAAAAGGAATTATTGTGAACATTCATTAAGTATGTAAAAATAACAAATATTGTTGAGAGCATGCAAAAACACTGTGCCTACGGAGAGTTATTTTGGTTTATTTTTGTTTAACTGTAATAATTGTTTTCACAAAAGGAATTATTGTAAACAATTAATAAAGTGTATAACATTAAATATTATTTGAAATCTAACTTTTTGTTTACATACCTGAGTGTAACAGCTAGCCGTTCCTCTGTTGAAATACAGCTTCTTAAGTCTGTATCTTGTTTGCATATGTCTGCTTCTACATGTAATAGTAGTTTCACTAAAATTTTTCGTAGCTCATACGGAAATATTGGAAGAACTTTATGTTGTCCCGTTTTAAATGTGGGAATGTTTTATATTCACCTTCTCCCTCCCTTGATTGGCATATATTATGTATCCACATAATTTGTCGATTATAATGCAGAAACACATGACCTTCTACTACCAAGTACCAACTGGCTGCGTCGGTTCCGTTCTGTGGCTTCTGGCTCAGTGTGCGCGCTGGACGTCGTTTCTGTTCTGTTCTGAGGCTTCGGTGGCTTCGGCGGCGGTTCCGTTCGGGCTCAGTGTGCGACAAGCTTAAGGGAGGTGGAAAGAGTCAAATGACTGGATAAAGATGGAATAGAGAAACCACCAAATATGTAGGTCTGCACCCAGAATAACATGAAATTTATGCCTCCAACATGCCTTCTTTATAACGGGTGTCTACTTCCTCTCCTCCACCGTCGTCCCCCACAAAATATAGTGAGGAAGAAGGGACAGGGTGGTAAAAATAGGGAAAGGATTCACGTGACCTGTGACGTCATAGCTGAGACGTGCAAAATCTCACCAGGAATACGATCTTCTTTTTTCAGGGAGAGTGAAAATGCAGGTGAGATCTTGGCCCGTCGACCGAACAAGCATTTTTCCATTCAAAAGAACCTTTGTGGATCATGACTAACAAAAGGTATCTAAAGGGTCGAGGAAACGTTAAAAAAAAATCAATGGGACAGTTTTAGCCGGAGAATTTACTATCGCATGTTTTAGACCCCACGTAATCTCTATTTGGTATTCGACATACTTTCCAATTCTCTCTCTCTCTTCTCTCTCTCTCTCTCTCTCTCTCTCTCTCTCTCTCTCTCTCTCAGAATAATATTTCTTCGAGTCCGAATACATACCAGACATTTATCTAAAAACCTGTTAATTAGGAACACTATGAATCCCCTTTCAGCTGAGATTTATACGTTCAGTGACCAAATGCCTCGAGTATCTCAGTCTGACCTATTTCGGTCAGGACATGAAATCCGTCATCATTATCGTAAAAACTTCTTCATCTAATTAAACTTACACGGAAATGCAACTCAATACGCGAAGTGGAGCGGACTGTACTATGTTAACTAATTGAAAATAGAGGGATAGGAAACAAAATTCTACACTAAAAGCACTTAATATATCAAAATTGATTGTTACTTGCATATAAACGAAATAAAAACGGAAAACGAAAGAAAACGATGGGAAAGGGAGCAAAAGAAGAATAAGCAAGTAAATCACAAGGATTATATATATATAAATATATATATATATATATATATATATATATATATATATATATATAATTATATATATGAATGTATGTGTATATATATATACATAATATATGTATATATGTATGCATATATATATATGTATATATATATATATATATATATATATATATATATATATATAATATATTTATATATATCTATATATTATATATATATATATATATATATATATATATATATATATATATATATATATATACGCGTGCATATATGTATGCTTACACATATATATCATATATGTATGTATGTGTGTATAAATACTAAATATATATATATATATTCGCTAGTTCTCTTTTCTTGTAGTTACACTGCAAGTCAATGGGACAGATGTCAGTGCAACCAGCAACTGATTGATGTCAGTTGAAGTTACCTGCGATTTTTGCTTGAAAAATGCTCGTGGAAACGCTTTTGTTGTTATCAGCATCGTTTCTCAAACTCAACGAACAAATATCGTAGAGTAAAACCTCCGAAATTTTCGCAAAGTTAGGACACAAGGAACCACAACAAATCCCAGGAAATCCTGAGAATAAAACACCCAACAGAACCCCAAAACTCCTACCCAATAGAACATGTCAAAATTAAAGAAAAGAGCAAGTAAATATGATGATCTTACCTCAAGGGAAAACCATCTCAGCTGCCGGTTCTGTGAACCGGACCCGACGTAGATGTATTCAATTCAGCTGCAGATTTGCTTAGCCATTCCGGCCCCCCGGGTGCACAAGACACCCACCAAAAGGCAGGGCCGCCTCCATTTGCAAAACTGCATTGCAAATTAATTTCACGGTATGCTTACCACGGGATAAATCCTCCATGAAATATATTTCTCAGCATCAATCGTGTGTTCGTAAACCGCACCTACAGATTCGTCCGCCTTCAGATAAGACTAGAACGCTTTTGGTTTTTTGAAGTCTTCATTGATAACCAAACTATCCTCAAAAGTCTGTGCTCCAACTGACGACTAAACTCATTGTTCTCAGAGAGAACATACAAAAATAAAAGAATAACAATAAAAATAACTTAAAATCTTTCGCATTTCAACAAATTTATAATAGTATAGCATAAGTTTTACTGTAACCTTGAAGCAAAAGATGTACAGGGCATCCATAAAATCTCTTCACAATTAAACAAAAAATATATATCATAAAAGTCATTGATGAGATTTCTTAATCAGATTTGGTCTAAGTACTCTTCAGTTATCAAAGTTTTTAATAACACTGCATTTGCGTATTTCAGGTACCTGTATAGAGGTGTGTAAAATAGGGCAAAAAAAATCAGTATCTACCCCTCATTTTGTAATATATTTTTTTAAATGATAGAGACTTTATGGCCACCCAGTGTAACAAACTTGATGCGATAGATATATATTTTTATTATAATACTCGAAATAAAATGGCTTTAAAAAATTTCATCAAAACAACAAATATGTGAACAATTTATTTTAATGTTTAGCGTTTCTCAGATTTCAAATCCTAAACCTTAGTTTCACATGGCCTCCGAAGTTCTGAACGA
Source organism: Macrobrachium nipponense (assembly GCF_015104395.2). NCBI lineage: Eukaryota > Metazoa > Arthropoda > Malacostraca > Decapoda > Palaemonidae > Macrobrachium > Macrobrachium nipponense. Next base: position 66,506,672 of record NC_087206.1, on the reverse strand, counting down.
ATCATTTCAAGTATATTACTTCTTATCGATCTAAAAATTTTTGAAGGAATGAAAAAAGGAAGCAAATGCAACGCAAGTGCAAGAATGGAAGGGAAGTGATAAGGATACTAAAGAACTGGTACCAAGGAGTGTGCAGCTGTGTACTGCTGGATGGACAGCAAAGTGACTGGTTCCCAGTGGGAAGTGGGCTAAGACAGGGATGTGTTATGTCACCCACCTTGTTTAATGTATATATGACCATATTAAGAGAAGAGTGATGGAGAAACGAAAACAGAGGAGGCTAGTATTGGTGGAGAAGTTTTTATGGATTTGGACTTTGCTGATGATGTTGCGTTGGTTTGCTGATACGTGGCTGGTGCTGGTAGGTATGGTAATGAAGATGGAGACAGAGAACACAGAATTTTGGCTTGAACATCAGCACAAAGAAGAGCGAGATCATGGTTGTGAATAAGGATGATGATTGGGTCACATGAAGATATGACAATCAGAGGACAGGAACTCAAGCAAGTTGAGAAGTTTGTTTACTTGGGAAGTGTAGTACCAGTACAGACGGAGGCAAATTGAAGATATACAAAGAAGAAAACTAGGAGCAGCAAGAGCTTTTGAGGTTCTAAGAAAAACGTTTGGTCAAGGCATGAAATCAGCTTGAAAACTAAGATGAGAATATTCAATGCAGTAGTTACCTATCCATTCCTGATTGTATTGGCTCGTCCACCTGGGCACCTGAACCAAACAACAGGAGGAAAAAGCCCGGCTTTGGATGCTTTTGAGATGAAGCTGCTGAGAAGGATACTTGGCATCAAATGGGATGATTATGTTAGAAATGAAGACATCAGGGTGAGATTGAGGCAAAGGCCAGTCAGTACCAGGTTGAAGAGGGGAAGGCTGAAATGGTTTGGACATGTTGAGAGGATGGATGGGAATAGAGACCCCAGGAGAGCACTGAGAGCAGTATCAAATAATGGGAAGAAGACCGCTGGGGCAGACCAAGAAAACGAGGTGGATAGGACATAATTGTCAGGGATCTTGAGGATGGAATCCAAAACTTAGAGGAAGCAAGGGAAATGGCCCGGGATAGAGACAGATGGAGAGGAACTGTATCAGCCTTATGCCACTGGCCAGTGGCGGGAAGATAAATGAAAAAATAAATGAAATATATATAGATATATAATATATATATATATAAGATATATATATATATATTTTAAATTTGTATTGATAAAGTTCGTATAACAATATTGTTGAAGTCTGGTGGTTGGGGAACTATGCAGAACCATTCATGCTATCAACATGAAAATTAATATATATATATATATATATATATATATATATATATATATATATTTATATATATATATATATATATATATATATATATATATATATTTATATATAGGTCACGTCTGTGCGAAAAAAAAAATTTCAAGTATAACTCAACTACATTACGGTAGTCATGTGAAAAACAAGTAAGTTTGAGAATGTGGATGTGGAGGCGATGGAAGACCGAGGATGAAGGAGATTGTATTTTTTGAGTTTCAAAAAACACACATAGACGTGCATACATACATTCAAACATAAATATAATGAATGTGTATTGATATAATTATTTGTAGAAAAAAAAAAAATAAAACTCCCGGGAACTGAAATCAAGCAAATGTGGCTTCCCGCCGTCCCCTTAACTCATAAAGGGGCCATCCAATTAATAATTCGGGGTTGGGGTTATTTTTATTGCCATTTTGGTGGAAGAAGGGCGTTGGAGTAGCTGGCAACAGGGCCTTCTCCCCGAGTTCCTCTCCAAATCCTCATTAGTGACGCCATTCTGGGGTTATGAAAGTTTTTAATGATGTTGATTGTAACAGTAACAATCATGACGCTTTCTGGGTTAGAGAGTTTATGCTGTGATTGTAACAATAACAATCACGAAGCCTTTTTGGTTTAGCGAGTTTTTGGCTGTCATTTGTAACAATAATAGTCGTACTGTATTTTTACTTAATCGGTGAGTAAGCCTACAAACTGGGGGAAAAGGGGAAGGTCTGTGGAAGAGCCTAAAAAGTTTCTGGAAATAGTGTTTCGCATCGAGTTAAAGATACAAGAATTCTAAGATAGGATATTTATGATTTATTTATTAGAATGAAATGTAAACTAGTTTTTCTTAAAGAGATATAGCGTATCAATTTTAATTTTCGTTGGTGAAACTACTTGCTATTTGGCTATAGATTTTAGCACGATCATAAAGGAATCTACACATTATTGCAATGGTATTCTTATACGTAGATAGTAAGAAAATGCAAAGTATACCGATAGGGTTTATTTATATATCTTTATAATGGTGCACTTAATGTATGGTAATTTGGACATGTAACTCAGTTTTAGTCAGAATGGCTTCAGCATTCATTCACTTTTATGCGTTCACTGCTGACTAAAAATATGACTAAAATAACGGTATCTTATATAAAAAAAAAAAAAAAACAATTGGTATTTATGCTTTGTACCGCAGTGAGAACTCGGCGGTTCCTTTGAGAAGACTCAGTATTATATATGTTTATATACCCAGGCTTTTGTAACTGGTGTAACTTGCGTGAAAGAAAAAATGAGGAATGAATGGGAGCGACAAGGAGTCTGAATACCTCATATTGCTTTGTTGTCCAAACTACAAGGAAGCCTGATGACTGATAGACCACTCCTTACTTATTTGGAGGGACACGCAGCGTAATTTGACAATTTTATCTTTATTGCAAATGCAACAGCCAGCATGCAAAGAGCTCTTCACACACACCCAGAGTTCCTGATGTTGGTGGAAAGGTTATCCACTGAAAAACTTTTGTCTGAATCTGGGGCTGAGAAAAGAGGCTCACACTCCATGGCTAGATTGATTGTTATTATTATTATCATTATTACTGTTTGCGTTTTTTCTTTTTTTCTTTTTTTTTGTTGGGGGGGTGGGTTGTCTATCACACTCCTCCAATTCGACTGGGTGGTGTTTATAGTGTGGGGTTTTCGGGTTGCATCCTGCCTCCTTAGAAGTCCATCACTTTTTCTTACTATGTGGCGCCGTTTCTAGGATTACACTCTTCTGCATGAGTCCTGGAGCTACTTCAGCCTCTAGTTTTTTCTAGATTTCCTAGTGTTCCTATGATTATTATTATTATTATTATTATTATTAATTATTTTATTATTATTATTATTATTACTATAGCGTTTGGAAGAGCCTTTCTGGACTTCCCATATCCCCTTAAGCAATTTTACTTGCGTTCTGCTTTTATTATTATTATTATTATTATTATTATTATTATTATTATTATTATTATTATTATTATTATTATTATTATTATAGAACTGGAAGACCTTCATTAATACACGTTTTATTGAAGAGTCAGTGATAAGAAGAATATAGAAACTTCTATACTATACCAAATAGACACAGCTGAAATAATCATTGTTAAATAAAACTTGTATTATTATTATTATTATTAGTAGTAGTAGTAGTAGTAGTAGTAGTGTAGTAGTAGAATTCATTGGTACTTATTTAAATCGAACTCAAGATACTATTATGCGGACCCAAGTAATAAGAATAAGAACAAAAAACAAAATATGGCTAAGCTGCTGCAGTATGTATGTCTTGCATGAAGCACTTACTATGTTCTGTTGTATCTTCACTGAGGTTCTATGGAAAATAAAATCACTACAGTCTAATGATTTATCGTCGACGAATAATTAGTGCTTTACTTGTAAGGTGTTTTTACGTTGCAAGGAACCATTGGTTATTCAGCAACGGGACCAACGGCTTTACGTGACTTCCGAACCACGTCGAGAGTGAACTTCTGTCACCAGAAATACACATCTCTCACTCCTCAATTGAATGCCCGAGAATCGAACTCTCGGCCACCGAGGTGGCAGGCCAAGACCATCCCGATCACGCCAATGAGGCTTGCTCGAACAATGAGTGCACTTAATGTTTTTAGGCTGATGTTGTCTTCGGCACTTCGTAAGTACTTTATGAAGTATTGAATTAGCCTAGATATATTTGTCATTTTGTGTGATTCTGATGTAGTATGTGCATTCCTGAAAAGAAATCTGCTCGAATAAAGAAACCACACAAACACGGGAACGAAGGTAAAAGTGAAAGGGAGGTGGAAAGAGTCAAATGACTGGATAAAGATGGAACAGAGAAACCACCAAATAAAAGGTCAGCACCCAGAATAACATGAAATTTATGCCTCCAACATGCCTTCTTTATAAAGGGTGTCTACTTCCTCTCCTCCACCGTCGTTCCCCAAAAAATACGTTGAGGAAGAAGGGACAGGGTTGTAAAAATAGGAAAGGCTTCACGTGACCTGTGACGTCATAGCTGAGACGTACAAAATCTCACCAGGAATACGATCTCCTTTTTTCAGGGAGAGTGAAAAGGCAGGTGAGATCTTGGGCCCGTCGACCGTAACAAGCATTTTCCATTCAAAAGAACCTTTGTGGATCATGACTAACAAAGGTATCTAAAGGGTCGAGGGAAGTTAAAAAAAGAAAAAAAAAATCAATAGGACAGTTTTAGACGGATATCCACATTTTTTGTTTAGACCCCAAGTAATCTCTATTTGGCGTTCGACATACTTTCCAATTTCTCTCTCTCTCTCTCATCGTCTCGTCTCTCTCTCTCTCTCTCTCTCTCTCTCTCAGAATAATATTTTCTTCAAGTCCGAGTACATACCTAACATTTATCTAAAACCTGTTAATTAGGAACACTATGAATCCCCTTTCAGCTGAGATTTATACGTTCAGTGACCAAATGCCTCGAGTATCTAATTCGGTCAAGACATGAAATCCGTCAACAATATCGTAAAAACTACTTCATCTAATTAAACATACACGGAAATGCAATTCAATACACGAACTGGAGCGGACTGTAGTATTGTTAGCTATTGAAAATAGAGGGATAGGAAACAAATTCTACACTAAAAGCACTTAATATTTAAAATTAATTGTTACTTGCCTAAAAACGAAATAAAAACGGAAAACGAAACAAAACGATGGGAAAGGGAGCATACGAAGAATAAGTAAGTAGACCTCAAGGATTATATATTTGATATATATAAATACATATATATATTTTTACAGATATTGATCGCCTCGTCTTCACAGTAGCATTGGTTTTATTTAGTTCTAAAAGAGCATGCCATGTTTTACCTAAAATCAGCTGATTTTAGGCGGAAAACACAAACTCAGGCCAGAATAGGCATATCTGGCGCCAGCCGTTATTTTGCGGAAGGGGGAATAAAGACTTCTATAAGCCTTAGGGACGTATCCCAGAAGGAAGTATAGCTAATACATCATTGGCCTACTCTTAAGATCTTTTATCCTGTGAACTTCTCGCTGGCGATATGCTCTGTTTTCCCCATCCCAGGGTGACCGGCAGAAAGGGGTGATAAGCTGACCCCAACCCCAAAGCTTCGTACCTGCATTCGTCCTCAGTCGACGCTACTAACTCGGACGGGAAGTCAGCCCTTTGTCCAAACACGCTGGTGGGACCACCTTCATATATCACGACACATGTTCAAGCCTCAAGGATTAAAGGTACGTCTAGAAGTGGCAAAACCCAGCCAGCTCTGTTTCTCCAAGACGACTCTTGCTAATTTCATTTTCAAATCTCCCTTGTATCACTTTTACATCAAAATCCCTTTGTCCTCATTGGGCCATGTGCTTCCCCTTGTGACCTGTTAAAGCTTAAGTCTTCATAGCATATCTCATTCAACACTAGAGTTCCTTCCCCCAGTGTGTTAGATAAAACTGAATAACTGTAACTTGTTCAAGAAGTCCTCATTTCATTTTATGACTAATCTGGGATTTTTTCAGATTGCCTGAGTCACGTGTCCAAGTCCTCCTCCCCGATCGCAAGTGCTGCCCCTACCGCAAGATAAATATGAGTAATTTCAGCAACCACCATTTTCATCAATCTGATTTTTGGCCACCTTCCCCCTACTGTGAGACATAGGATTGGTCCACTTGCAGACAAGCTGCATTTACTTTTCTCCAGGCCATTCAACGGCCTCTTGTAAATAATTAATGTAAATTAATTAGCTGAGTTTTCCATGGCGACCTTTTCTAGAGTAAATATAACCCAAATCAATCCATTTAAAGTACGTTATTCTGCATTTTTTCCCCTAATATTTGCATACATATATAAATATATATGTATATTTATAATATATATACACATACATTATATATATATAGATATATATATATATATATATATAATATATATATATATATATATATATTATATATATATATATATAATGTATGTGTATATTTATTATAAATATACATATATATTTATATATGTTGCATATATATACACATATGTATGTATGTATGTATGTGTATAAATACTATATATATATATATATATATAATATATATATATATATATATATTGTATGTGTATATATATTATAAATATACATATATATTTTATATGATGAATGCATATATATATATATATATATATATATATATATATATGTATGTATGTATGTGTATAAATACTAATATATATATATATATATATATATATATATATATATATATATATATATATATATATGTATATATATATATATATATATATATATATATATATAAATATATAATTTTTTTTTTTTTTTTTTGCTAGTTCTCTTTTCTTGTACGTAGCACTGCAAATCATGGACAGAGGTCAGTGCAACCAACAACTGATTGATGTCAGTTGAAGTTACCTACGATGATTGTTTGAAAAATGCTCGTGAAACGCTTTTGCGTTATCAGTAGCGTTCTCAACTGAACGAACAAATATCGTAGAGGAAAACCTCCGAAATTTTCGCAAGTCAGTACACAGGGAACCACAACAAATTCCAGGAAATCCTGAGAATAAACACCCAACAGAAACCCAAGACTCCTTCCGGATCCAATATTTACCCAAAAGAACATATTGTCAAAATTAAAGAAAAGAGCGAGTAAATATGATGATCGTACCTCAAGGGAAAACCTTCATCTCAGCTGCCGGTTCTGTGAACCGGACCCGACGTAGATGTATTCAATTCAGCTGCAGATTTGCTTAGCCATTCCGGCCCCCCGGGTGCACAAGACACCCACCAAAAGGCAGGGCCGCCTCCATTTGCAAAACTGCATTGCAATTTAATTTCACGGTATGCTTGCCACGGGATAAATCCTCCATGAAAATATATTTCTCAGCTTCAATCATGTGTTTTGGTAAACCGCACCTACAGATTCGTCCCGCCCTTCAGATAAGACTCGACAGCTTTGTGCTCCAACTGACGATTAAACTCATTGTTCTCAAGGAGAATATACAAGAATAAAAGAATAACAACATAAAAAACTTAAAACCTTTCGCATTACATCAAAATTATAATATAGCATAGGTTTTTACTATAACCTGAGGTAAACGATGTACAGTGTCCTAGCCTCTTTTTACAATTAAATAAAATATATTACAAATCCCAATGATGAGATATCTTGAATCAGATTTGGTCCTACGTATTCTTCAGTCATCAAAGTTTTTAATAACACTACATTTGCGTTTTTCAGGTACCCTGCTGATGAAAGAGGTACTGTTAAATGAACTCGTCTTGATGTGCTTCGTACAACTTATGGTACCCATATAGAGGTATATTAAATAATGCAAAAAAATCAATATCTACCCGTCATTTGTAATAATTTCTACATATTTATCTTCATTTTGTAATATATTTTTTTAAATGATAGAGACTTTATGGCCACCCAGTGTAACAAACTTGATGCGATAGATATATATTTTTATTATAATACTCGAAATAAAATGGCTTTAAAAAATTTCATCAAAACAACAAATATGTGAACAATTTATTTTAATGTTTCGCGTTTCTCAGATTTCAAATCCTAAACATTAGTTTCACATGGCCTCCGAAGTTCTGAACGAATCATTTCAAGCATATTACTTCTTATCCGATCTAAGAATTTTTGAAGGTTGAAAAAAGGAAGCATACAACGCAAGTGCAAGAATGGAAGGGATGTAGAAAGAGTGACATGTCAGGGGAGAAAGATGGAACAAAGACACCACGAAATAAGTAGATCATCAGCCAGTGGAACACAAAATTTATAAATGACCTTACCTCACCCTCCCCAAGAAACGAAAAGATGGAAACGAAGAAGAAGATATAGAATGGTAAAAGCAAGAAAGTCTTCGAGTAACTTATGAAGTCACAAGCTAAGACACCCAAAATCCTAGTGGGAAAATACGACCTCCTTTTTCAAGAGGAGTGAAAAGGCAGGCGATTTGTTGACCTCCAAGGAACAAGCACTTTCCATGCAAAGAACCTGTTTGGGGATCATGACTAACAAGAGGAATCATACGGAGCATTTCAATACGATACTTTTAGCTGGATGAATTTCTGTCCTCAATGTTTTTGGACCCAAGAATTTCCGTCTGGATTTTTACGTATTATCCACCCCACCACCACTCTCTCTCTCTCTCTCTCTCTCTCTCTCTCTCTCTCTCTCTCTCTCTCTCTCTCATATATTTCGTCCAATGCAATTATGGTAGAGTGCGTGTTTCCCTTTTAGAGAAATAACAGGTGACCGGCTGTGCTTATAGATTTATACGTTCAACTGAGTAACTGTGAATATGGTAATCCGGCATACTTCTGTCAAAGTATAACACTGTCAGTCTGTGTCAATTTTTATACGGCAAATATTAAAGTTGTCATCTCATAAAAAACGCCATCCACAGGTAGACAATATCGAAACCGTCTTCTGATGGCAGTGGGTGGCCCAGTTTTTCCACTAGAACCCCCTAATTGTGCATCAACTCCTACAATTAATTATACCAGCACAAAAGGCTGCACATTAGCCAGAGAGTAGCGGATAGAGAAAACACCACTTAAGAGTTATTACGATTAATTATCACTTACTTCTCCCAAACGCAAAGAAATAGATGATGAAACTTGATGACTGGAAAGAGGAAGTGAGAGGAACAAGCAATACAGAACACAAACATATTTTTTTAAATATCTGAAATATAACTATTCCTATTCTGTATAGTAGAATCATTTGTGTAAGTTTTGCACTTAAATCTATAATTATATATAGTATATATATATATATATATATATATATATATATATATATAAATATATATATATATATATATATATATATATATACTATACATATAACGTGTATGTACGTGCGTGTGCGTGAGTTTGTATAATTACAGTTCTTCTCTAGCTCTCTCTCTCTTTTTTTTAGGTTACTATGCAAATTGATGTTGACAGGGGTCAATAATGCAACCTGCATATGATGTCAGTTGTAGTTATCATGTTCATTTGACAAATGTTCGTGAAAAGGCTTTACACTATCATATTATATATATTTATATATATATATATATATATATATATATATATATATATATATATATATATATAATTTTTTTTTTTTTTTTTTTTTTTTTTTTGTAATTTTTTTTTTTTTTTTTTTTCAAACACTGTCGTCTTAAACTGTCCTTCTTGTTGTTGTTTTTACCAGGAACATCAAGAAATGGCAAAGTCTTCTGCTGGCTGTGCTCTGTGGTGAAGTTGAGCACTGAGTTTCTTTTCAGAGTATCTGCTAGTTTTCTGGCATCGTCCAGGTTCTTTTATTGTGACGACGGTATATTCGTCACAATAAAAAAAAAATCCCAAACGTTTGATGGAATCAGGAAATGAAATGACATAAAGCTGTCGGTTTACCCATACACGAGTGTACTACGTTTTCCTTGTTACAGTTAACACAGTTGCAGGAATTCGTCCTTTTGTTTCTGCTTTGTGTCTTGATATTTCTCTAAATTTTCGCTGTGTACTGTCATGGAAAGAAGCACTACGAAAAAAAAAGGCGTGACCCGAACTCCAGGTTAATTTAGTCACCAGCTAAAATTTACTGTCAAATAGTGTGTTGTTTCACCAACGAAAATTAAAATAAATAAGCTATATTTCATTAGCAATAGGTTTCTTGTACTGTTTTAACAAGCAAATTATTTATTTTTTCACATTTCATCCTGATAAATAAATCATCAATATCCTATCCTAAAATTCCTGTATCTTTAAAAAATAGAACATCAATATCCTGCCCTTATTATTCCTGTATCTTTAACTCAACTCAAAACACCTTCTTCAGACCTTTCAGGCTTTCCTACCACACCCCCCCCCCCCCCACCAACAACAACAATAAATACAACAAAGTAGTTTGTAGGCTTACGTCGATCTTTTTCACGCTTCCCCTACCAACCCCCCACACAACAACAACAACAACCAAACAACAGTAGCTTGTAGGCTTACTTCCCGAGTAAGCATAAAACAAAAGTTTCTTTCGGAAATGGGTTTTTTTTAAACATTTTTTGTCGATCTTTTGTTCCCTTCCAACAAGACAAGAACAAAAGCCTCTATGTTTAAATACTGGCAAGACTTTCCTGGGAAAAACAGTGGAGAAGATTAAAAAGGTTTTT
>NC_087206.1:66488038-66495662 GCF_015104395.2 Macrobrachium nipponense | reverse complement strand
CTTCCGCTCCTTTCACCTCTTTCTTTCATTTCCACTTTCGCACTCCTTAGCATTCCTCTCATTTTCCTCTAACTCCCTCTTCTGCTCCTAACACTCTACCTCAACTTCTCATTCTCCACTTCCAACCTTCCCTTAGTTTCCCTCAACAACCTCAGCTCCTACTTCAGCCTCTCTATCTCCTTCAACCATTCCATCCTCACTTTCTCCACATCAAACAACTAACTACCCCAATTGCCCTGCAGCTGCCTCACAACAGTCCCTGTCTGGGCGCCAAAAAATAATGTGGCGGGATCACAAGCTAGAAAAAACAAGTGCAAAACCCTCCCCACATTAACCTAATTGATCCACCTGCCAACCCATCCTCAGTCACACTTTCTTCTTAACAAAAAAATTACAGCAGAACAATTGACCTACACCTATACAAAAACAAAACGAAAAAAACAAAACACATGTACTTACCAACTCCAGATATTCCAGGGCTATCCTGTGCTGTTCCGCTGGTTGAGGTCACAGAAATACCACAAAAACACAAAATAAACACATATAAGAACAAAACACAACAACACAAAACAAAAGACCATGCACAAACAACACAACAGCACAGGCACAACAACTCTAAGCAAAAAAAAAAAAAAACACATAACTCAACAACTAAACAACAACAAAACAAAACACAAAACTCAACCACTTTCCAATGCCTTCAAATAACTGCTTCAGACACTACTAACTCTCACCAGCTCTCACCAAAGACTGACCTCAAAAACACTAAAAACACAGAACTAACAATCAACAGCACCAGTAGAGCAGCCCAGAACCCAACCAACAACCAATTCAGTCATTAACTATCCATACAGCAATTACACCCTCTCCCTCTCTCTCTCTCTCACACACACATACGTTGTCAAATGGAACTCTATAACTCCTCCATAATGTACGAATATATATATATATATATATATATATATATATATATATATATATATATATATATATATATATATATATATATATATATATATATATATATATATATATATATATACTATATATATATATATATATATATATATATATATATATATATATATATACATCAATGAGGAGAAGGACATAAAGACTTGATAAAAGGGTCAATTTATTTCCGACGTTTCGTAATGTCTTCATTACATTTTCGAGGGCTGTACAAAATAGATAGCATAAAATAAATTACAATAAAGCTAAGAATCTGAGATTTAAAAGTTGCACAATAATTACAAACTTAAAATATTAAAATACTAAAAGACACCTTTAAAAAACAAAAAAACGTTAACTAAACAGGACAAAAATTATTAAAAATAAGTAAAAAAAAAACCGAGTGAAACAAAAAAATTAATAAGACATATTCAAGTAAAGTAAAACTGACCAACCTATTCAGCGGCAATGCCAAGACTGGAGATAAAAGGAAGAGACTAAGAAAGGTACAGTGTGCCAGCAGAGGTTTGACTATTCAACAACGGGGACGAGTCGTTTAATCATTAACGATTCTAAGATTGTCAAATCGTGGCTGTTGGAAGCTCGTCCTACAACTGTAAAGTCCTTGTTTTCAATGGAGGTTTTACATATTTTCGAATGATTTCTAATATTAGAAAATTCTGGGTTTGCAATTTTGCTGCCTGTTCCTATAACTTACTCCACGATGTGAATCTATGCGTACCTTCAGAAGCCTCCTGGTGGATCCATATAAGTTCCTAAATTACATTTAGGACAATTATAGCTATACACACCCACCCGGGAGGACATATAAGGGCACAAACGATCTTTAAACTTGAATAATGACCCAATGGTAAACAGGGATTAATGGGAATCAAATGAACCTTGATAGCTCTAAACTTATTTTGGATATGGTGGGAAAATGTTTTCCTAAAAGCATCATCTAATAAAAAAGGGAACTTAGCATAAAAATTCATTTTAGGAACATTAAAATTAGGCATTCTTAGCGAGAAGTACTTGTCTAAAAGCAAGCGAAGTGTCTTAAAGACCAGTTCAGATGGGAAGCAGTTTTCTTTAAAATATTTGCATAAAAAGGCGATCTCATCTTGGAACAGAAACCAATCAGAAGTTAGCGTAAGAGCCCTGTGGAGAGAGTAAAAACAGAATTAATTTTAAATTAAAAGAACAGAAACTATAAAAATTTGACCCTAAGCCCGTGAACGTTCTTTTTCTAAAAAATCGTGGTGTTAAAATATTATTTTCTCTTAACACAAGGACGTCTAAAAAAGAAAGCTGATTTTCAATTTCTTTTTCTTAGCTTTATTGTAATTTATTTTATGCTATCTATTTTGTACAGCCCTCGAAAATGTAATGAAGACATTACGAAACGTCGGGAATAAATTGACCCTTTTATCAAGTCTTTATGTCCTTCTCCTCATTGATGTATATCCGGCTGTGGCCACCGCTGTTTGATATATATATATATATATATATATATATATTATATATATATATATATATATATATATATGTGTATATATATATATATATATATATATACAATATATATATATATATATATATTATACATATATATTCGTCTTTCATCATTTAATGTCAAGTCACTCTCACAGTGGTGTGGGGTTAATCTTATTCGGAGTTTCGCACCAAAAAAATGTTTTGATTATAGCTAGCTACTCGCCCCGTCTATATGTTGTTTTGTTATGTGCGACCACACCATCTATCCCACGAACTTGTCTCTAGTATTTAGAATGAGGAATAGAGGGGACACGTGTTATTCTCCAGGGCGATATGTGGAGTTGATCAAGTCATACGGAATATGGATGACTTGGATAGGTAATTGAAAACAAGATTGAAGACTTGTCGAATTTCAATATATCTACTTAAGAAAGCATCATGCTGGAATATCATTGTATACCAATATTGGTCGGTAAATAAGTTAAAGTAAAGTTCGAAAAGATAATACCTGCTTTTGATTTAGAGGTGCTCTGTTAACGAGTGCGACTTCTAGCTGCCCGAAGAAGCCGACGTGCTGACAGGGCAAATTTGTTTTATGAAGGAGAATTGATTATTAATAAACTAAAAAAGGAAGATAAAAATCTAAGGTCCCCTCACACGCTGTATGAAAATAAGCCTTAAAATGTTGTATGGCAAGACTCTCTCTTTATCTGTCAAAAGTAATAAAAGCCATTCAGAGCAAAAGAAATCTGTAGGATAAAAACAAGCTGCGAACAAAAGTATGGTACTGTACATGAATTAAGTTTTCTAGGCACGTGCAATTTCGTAGACGGAGCGAACTGGTGGGGGAGTTGTGTATGTACTCGGTTTCTACCCCAAAAAGCCTATTAAAAAAATGAAGTTTACCAGTTAGATTGGATAAACAAATCAGTAATATATAAAATAAGGGGGGATATTTTCTCTGGCAATATATTTCCCAGAGGTTCCACATAAAAATTGCTATTTAGAAGTATCCTTTAACGTTTGTAACTAATTTCATTTGAAACAAGTTCAACAATTATTTTTCCTTCCTTTTACATCAGTATTTGCACGCTCCCAGATCTTGCCATTTCAATATATTTTGGGAAAAAAATCTACCTGTCCTGTAATAAACTGACTGATAGCCATTTCAATCATTTGTAGCGTCCATGAATTTATCAGGCGATTTGTTTTGAGTGACACCTCGCTTTCCCGATACTGATCGCATGATCCTTTTGAATAATGCCGGTCTTCTCTTTGTGAATGAAATATGATGTGAGGGATCTGTATATAATATATATATATATATGTATATATATATATATATATATATATATATACATGTATATATATATATATATATATATATATACTATATATAGATATATATATATATATATATATATATACATATATATATATATATATATATATATATATATATATATATATATATAAAGTTTTTTTTTTGCTATGAAGGAAAAAAATGAAAAAAGCGAGATAGCCAAGTACTTTCGGTCCTGTTCGGACCCTTTACTGAGGCAAACTGATTTTACAAAGAACAACTTAGTCAAAAGAAGGCTTAATATACAAACTGGACACTACCAGTTAGCCATAAGGGCGATTTTCACTCTACAGAAAGGAGTCGCCAGAGGCTAGCCACACCTTGAAGGATACTCGCAGTAAACAAGTGATTCTTCCAGAAAACAGTACATTTTGAAAAAAACACGGGAGCGTATACAATTTAATATCCTGAATTTTTACAGAAATTTTCCCAACAAAAATTATTATTAATGAAAAGACGAAAGAAAATATAAATATATATATATCGAGCAAGAGAAAGAGGGAGAGAGAATATAGAACCAGAGAGAGAGAGAGAGAGAGAGAGAGAGAGAGAGAGAGTGAATAATAACTATATACATGTGGGACTAATTTATTAGTTGTTCATTTATTTTTGAGGTCCTTCATAAACATCTTACAAATATATGGGTCCAAATGGTACATTCCAAGACTAAGATTTAGGTTGTTTTTATTAGTGATTTGTATAATTGCTGATTCCAGTAAATTTCTTGAAACATAATCATTAGATCTAGCAATTACCGAGGTATCACCCCAATTAATACAATGAGATTTTTCACTCAGATGGATAAACAGTGCATTTGAAGTCTGGGCTGTTCTAACTGAGTACATATGCTGCTTAATCCGAACACATAAATTTTTACTAGACTGACCAACGTAAAACGATGGGCAATCCTTACAAGGAATTTTGTAAATGATGTTGTTATTTGTTACGGACTATTCGTAATTAGCATATCTTTTATGGTATTGTTATAAGAGAACACTACATTAAATTTAAACGATTTAAATATTGATTTTATGGTTTCAAATCCACGAAAATAAGGTAAGCTAAGTACACTTTTAGGCATTTCTTTTTCATTAATAGCAACATTATAGAACTTTTTGTGAGCTTTTTGATAACATAAATCAATTAAATGAGGTGGGTAGCAGAGATCATTTCCTATCTTTTCTATGTATTCTATTTCTTGGTCCAGATATTATGGACTCGTGATACGCAAAGCGCGTAGGAACATAGAAAAAAAAATTAAAATTTAATATTAAGATGGTGGCCAGATAAAAATGTACATATGTTAAATTCATTTGTGGTTTTCTATAAAATACTGAATTTGTATTGGAAAGATTCTCTATGTATTAATACATCTAGGAAAGGGATGACATAGTTATTTTCAATTTCAACAGTGAATTTTATGGATGGCACTAATTATTCAATTTAGACAGTAAATCATTTACATCAATACCACCAGGTAAGACTACTAAGATATCATCGACATATCGGTACCATTTTAAGGGGAGAAAGTGTGATATTCGGGAGGTGTTGTCTCTCAAAAAATTCCATATATAAGTTTGAAAGGAGCGGTGATAAAGGGTTTACCCATGGCCATACCAAATATTTTTTGGTAATATTCTCCCATTAAAAAATAAATCTGCAATCACAAATACATAACTTATTAAGGAATTATGTGACTAACGGACATAGGCAATTCATGCAGTACAAGTTCATTACTTAAGTCTTCTAGCACAGAGTAGAGTCAATAGGGACTTTTGTAAACAAAGAACATAGATAAAACAAAATGACAAAAATATCGCTAGGGTTTAGTACAATGTTATTTAATTTTCACAAGATCAAGAGAATTCCGGATGTGTGAATTAGATACAGTTCCTAGTAGCGGGATAACAGTTTAGTAAGATATTTAGATAGTTTATAAAGCAATTGATCCTACAGTACTAATAATTGGGCGCATAGGCTTGTTTTCCTTACGAGTTTTGACTAGGCCATATAAATAGGTAATGAGGGACACTTTACAGTTAACTTACACAAAAGTTCTTTTTATCTTTAAGAATTTGTTTGATATTGATATTATTTAAAGTTTTTTATTACTTGGCGACTCCTCCTTTCTGTAGAGTGAAAATCGCCCTTATGGCTAATCTGGTAGTGTCAGTTTGTATATAAGCCTTCTTTTGACTATGTTGTTTCTTTGTAATATCAGTTTGCCTCAGTAAAGGGTCCGAACAGGAACCCGAAAGTACTTGTTATCTCGTTTTTTTCACTTTTTCCTTCGTGGCCAAAAAAAAAAACCCCTTTATTTATACATAGCATCACGTTTTATATACTTCGTGATCAAGTTACACACACACACACACACACACACACACACACACACACACACACACACACCATATATATGTATATATATATATATATATATATATATATACACTATATATACACATACTAAGTGACCAACCCCGCTCTCTGCCTGGAAAAAGTCTGAATGACAATCGATAATCTCTCTCTCTCTCTCTCTCTCTCTCTCTCTCTCTCTCTCTCTCTCTCTCTCTCTCTCTCTCTCTCTCTCACTTTTTTTCCCCTTCCTCTTAAGACAATTGCTTCAATTACATTGCCCAGCATTTTTGACATTTTATATTCACTCCATCTCATCAGGACTGACTTGGGCTTAAAGGGCTTAGGGAGTGTCACCATTCCCCTCAACGACCTCAAAAACTGTCGTTTAGTGAATAATATATGATTTGGGTTATTTTTACATGTCACCCCCTTCCCACCCCCAATCCCTGTAGGTTCCAGTGATGTCTTACCCCAACAGTATTCTTTTCCAGATAGTAAGTCATATGTGTACCAAAATGAGGCATGATAAACCCATAGAGTTTTATTTAGTTGCTTAGTCTATGGGCAGAACCAGCCCCGTTTCAGGGAAGCCTTTTCAACCCCCCTCCCTCCCCAATTTGGTGCCCTTTGGTGCTTGTGATGTTTTACCCCCACAGTGCTAATTTCTAGATTGTAAGTCTTAATATATATATATATATATATATATATATATATATATATATATATTATATATATATATAACAAGATTGATTGAAATTGCTCAATTCTTTGAAGAGTTATGCTGGCACATACATACACTTATACACATACATACGTACGTCGATATATATATATATATATATATATATATATATATATATATATATATATATACATATATATAAATATATATATATATATATTCTACTGGAGGGGGTGGGATAAAGTTTATTCCCAGTAATAGTTTACACGTTTCAAATGTGCAACTTATACCTCTCTTGATGGCCTAGTGGTCTCAGTGGCTCAATCCTGTGAGACGACAAACAGCTTGTCAATTACAATTCCTTCCTATATATATATATATATATATATATATATATATATCTATATATATATATTATGTATATATATAGTATATATATATATATATATATATATATATATATATGATATATATATATATATAATGAGTGTTTCAGTCTACGGTATGAACATGAAACTTTATTTTTTATTTTTTTAGGTAACCGTACGTACGATAGCTTTTATCCTGTAAGGAAAGAGCCGCCTTGAGGCGACATAATGAAATAAGCACTCGATAACGTCTTCCTGTTAGCTGTCCACTCGAGACACCGTGCGTCCTGGAATTATATGGCCTCTCTCAAGTCCGACTCTCTTCCATTTTCTTATTTTCTCGTTATTATTATGAGGATTTTCTTTTACTTTCGTTATCTTCAAGCTAGAGATAAATAGTAGATC